>NC_132867.1:28045000-28345000 GCF_048164855.1 Canis lupus baileyi | reverse complement strand
TGATATTGACTCATTTAGGTATGGACTTATGTAAAATATTGGCCCAGGAACAGAGAGAAGAGGGTCAGGATGGCATCTATTATGATGCTTTGGGGAAAGGTTTTACTTACTAAGAAACATCCTAAGGGGAAAATAAATAGTCCTCTCCCAAGAAACTTAGTCACTGACTCCTGACACTTGAGCTCACAGCAGCCATCTTGTAACCATAAGAGGAACCAGCCAAGAACAAAAGAAAGACACATCCTGCTTCTTCAACCTTTTCCCACTGACATAATTTTGTTATATACGTACATACACACACACCCTTCCTGACCCAACTTCCCCCTACTAAAATCCCTCTTCTCTACTGTTCTTCCATGCTAAACTTCTCCAAAGAAATGTCAAAACACGCTGTTTCCTCTGCTCAACTATGCATTCATCATTGACTTCACTAAGGCTTTCCTGATTTCTTAAAACTTAGGTTTCTTATATTCTATGGTTCCCAAGGACATTTCACATGTTGCTGTTACAGCAAGTAACACATGCTATAGTAATGGTTTGTCTCTTAGTAACTTCTAAAAAGTTTTATATTCCCAATATCTACAAAAGTTCCTGGCATACAAAGGCATAAATATTTCTTTCATAAGTCAAATGTAAACCCAATACCTAACAAAGGCATACCACAGATGATGAAATGAGTTTACCAACCCTACTATCTATACACACCAAAAGCTGATTGTGTGTTTGTGTTTAAGTTTGGGGAGAGGAACAGCATGCAAGGGAAGATAAGAGACCAAAGTGCCTTGAAACTTAAAAACACAATTATTCTTTACTCTTCAGAGATAAGATAGCTGCTCAAAGTTAACTCCGTGGAGGGGCAGGGCCAGGGCCTGAGAAGCAAAGGCAGGGAACCTAGTCTCTGAGCTCCTCTGCCACTGCTGTGCAATGCCACCAACCTGCTCCGGAAAGGTGTCCCGGCCCTCCTGAGGTCTGGAATAGACAACAAACCAGGCCAGTGACAATAGACATGCCAGGAGAAGCAAAACACATTTTTTTAAGAACCCCAAGAAATGTATCTGAGAGTTTGAAAAGGACTTATGACCATCCTTTACCCACAGAGAGACCATTAAGTAGGCCAAGTTATAGTGGCTACAGACTCATCCCTATCTATCATTTCCTCTGATTTCTCGGGATAACGGCTCAGAATGAAAACATGTAACCCTATTCAGCTGGGCAAAATGCTTTTCTACTTCAAAAGTCTTTTACTAATGTGGAAAAAAATGATTAAAAGAGCCAATGGGTATTTTTCTACTCCTTCTAATTAAGTGATAAATCCTATCTGTAGGAGAACCCTGAGCCATGCTGGGAATACGCCTCAGAAAAACAGAGTAAATAAGGAAACGTTAGGTTCTTTGAAAATGAAAAGTGTCTTGGGCCAAGATTTGATAACCACTTTACATTTCTGAAAAACAACATTTAAGTGCAAATACACACTAATGAAATTACTGATCTTACTGAAAACCACTTACTCCAAAATGACAACCTAATAACTATAACCTCATAAATTTATTCAAAGGCTAATAAATCTTTTATAGACATATTTTATAATAAACTCTCTGATGGATCATTTCCTTCACTGACTTAGCTGACTTCCAAAAGATGCTGGTACACTTTAAATGAGGAATAAGGCATAAAGACAGGAGAGAGGGGCAAAACATTATTACCCTCACCACACTATTTAGTCTATTACCATGCAAGTAGGATATTATCAATGTCCAGGCTACAAAGGGGTTGAAAAATGACTTCACGACATACACTTTTTAGTGTAATTCCACTTTAATGGGGGTGGGGAAATGGAGTACAACTGTCCATTGTGACTCTAAGCCAATCTAAAAAATAACAACAAAAAAAGTGAGATAACTTTATCAGATAGACCTGGGAATAACAACTTTATAACAAAAGTATTCTTTTGAATGAGTTTCCTAAGGCATTAAGAAATGATTTAAATTTATTTTTACAAGAACATGATTTACACACAGGTTCAAATGCATTAAGGTAACGTTTTCAAAACTGTGCCAGTACTGAGAAAGGGACCAGCAGCCTTGCCAACTTCACAGCATGCCCACTGTGCTCCTACAATAGTCATTAACAACCAAGATCCTGGCAACTACTGTTTCTTCCTTATGTTTGCTTTGGAGTAATTTTTATTACCCTATTAATATTCTCTAAACTGTCCCTAATCCTAAATTCAACAAAGGATCTGTTCTAGAGAAGGAGAAGTATTAGATACATGAGAGGTCTAACATCTGGCCAATCCAAATTACATTTTGCTCAACTCAATCCTAAATAAATTACAGGTGAAAAATTTTTGTCACAAGACAATTTTCTCTTAAGAGATGAGCTAAAAGAATGACTTCAATCCAACTGCTTCCTCAATACTCATACCAATAACGAAAACAGAAAGAATTTTAAATGATCAGAAGTTTCTCCCCGGTACACATTTAACATAACTGAAGAGAGATACAGCACATAATGTCCTCTCCTTCACTCTTCTAAAAAATTCCCAAGTTTGAAAATCACAGAACTAAAATGAATCCATACCATATCACCAGTATGGCAAAAGTTTGCAGAACAAACACAGCCAGGACACACTCAATGTCCCATGGGAGGTAAAACAGAAAACATGTATCTTCATCATCAAGAAAATCACACTCGAGCACCTGGGTGGCTCAGTCAGTTAAGAGTCTGCCTTGGACTCAGGTCATGAACCCAGGGTCCTGGGATCAAGCCCTATATCAGGCTCCCTGCTCAGTGGGATTCTGCTTCTCCCTCTTCTCTGCCTGCTGCTCCCCCTGCTTGAGCTCTCTGTCAAATGAAGGGAAGGGAAAGGGAAAGGGAAAGGGAAAGGGAAAGGGAAAGGGAAAGGGAAAGGGAAAGGGAAAGGGAAAGGGAGAAGAAAGAAAAGCAAGAAAAAAGAAGAAAAAAGAGAAAAGAAAAGAGAGATAAAAAAGAAACTCACACTCTGGGGAGCTTGGCTGGCTCAGTGGGAAGAGCATGCAACTCTAGATCTCAAGTCGTGAATACAAGCCCCATGTTGGATGTAGAGATTACATACATACATAAACAAATAAATTAAAAGAAACTCATGTTCTCAAGGATGGTCAGAATGTTTGACACAACCTTTCTGAATGCCCTACAGGTGCAAGAAGCCATATGATAAACATATCCACTATTTATTACGGCTAATTTTTCTATCTTGGCATAGGCATGTCATTTAAAGAAAGTACAATACTCAGGAGTAATTGGCAGGTATATCTAACATTCCAAATGTTCCCCAAACACTGCATGGGAGAACTAAGAAATTAGTCTGTCCTGATATTAATGCAGAAGGAAGCAATAAACAGGTTACTAAACCTGCCAGACCACTATCACATACAGAATGGACTAGATGCAGAATGGGAAGTATTTATTTCTTCAAAAGCCAATTCCAATTAACTGGTGATGACCATCTCCCGGCCTTTGTTGAGGTGGTTAGATCCTTTTAGTAAAAAGCCATATCCTGTGTTCCTTGACCTCAGAAGTTGGATGTTTGAGTTGCCGCTACTGACCTAACATCAGAATGTTCACTGGAGTTGTTTTTCCAGTAACAGCAATGTGCCACACATCTGCACACTGTCTCCAGTCTCCCTTGTGATCAATGGTTGCAATTCAGTACAAAGAGGCTGCAAAATGTGGCTGTGTAATGGAGCACTTCCCTGATTTTGAACAGATAGTAATACCTAACATGTATTAATGTTTAAGATAGAGCCAACACTTAAATATTAGTGCATTTAATGTCCAAATTGTCTCTATGATATACATTCCATCACCATCACTCCCCTTTTACAGATGAAAAAGAGGCACAAGGAGGTGAAGTAACTTGCTAAAGGCTGTAAAACAGGCAAGAGAGCCAGAACTGGACCACAGACAGTCTGGCTTCAGATCCCCCAGTTTTTTGTTTTGTTTTTTTTTTTTTTAGATTTTATTTATTTATTTATGACAGACAGAGAGAGAGAGAGAGAGAGAGAGAGAGGCAGAGACACAGGCAGAGGGAGAAGCAGGCTCCATGCAGGGAGCTGGACGTGGGACTTGATCCTGGTTCTCCAGGATCACACCCCAGCCGAAGGCAGAACTAAACCACTGGGCCACCGCTGGGCCACTGGGGCTGCCCCAGATCCCCCAGTTTTAACCACTTCACTTACTGCCTCTCTGTCCATTGCACTCACCAAACCTTCAGTTCTGTTAATGTTATCCAGCGAGTAAGCCAGAAGTCCAAGTTTCATGGTGGTGTAAATCTATTTTACCTGCAGTTCAGAAATGTTTACTCTCTTCAAGGGGCCTGGATTCTGGCAAAGAGTGCTCAATTTACCCATACCTTGGGCTATCATTGGGTATTTTTTTTTTAATCAAACATTTTATAAATCATTTATTCCGCCACATAAAGTACACCCTCCATTTAACAGAACCCTCAGGAAATGCGAGTTTTCGGGTTAAAGCAATGTTCCCATGAACAGAACATTAGTCAGAAAATTGGAAGAAGCTGATTCCTAAAATACAAGTCTTGGAGAGATATGCACTGTGAATGGAATCTCTGACAATTAGTCATTTTAAAGAACTTTACAATCATTATTCTAAACATCATTTCTCACGGTACAGGAGTGTGGAAGGCACATGGCCTATGACATTTAACTGAATGGTAAATACTAACCATCCCTCCTCAGCATACTTAGACGTTGATTTTCTGAATATACACATCCCCCTAAGGGGAGGAATTCCACTTCCTAAGTGCTTTGCTGAATATGTAGTCTTATTAACCCTTAATAAAGCAGATGTAAACTTGGCCCCAAAAAATGACTTCAAGGAGTAACAGAAGAGAATAACTTTTAAAAGAATTTGTTATAAACAAGTCATACTCCAGTGTATAGATTATTTTCCAGTGCTCCCACTGCACCCTTTTCCATATTATTATACTTCAGATCATACGCATTAAACGAACCATCTTGGTTGTCTCCAAATTCAAAATACATGGTATCATATGTAATGGGCAATTCTGTATTTTTTTTTTTTATTTCCGTTCCTGATATCAACAGTGTAATGAGAAATTTACATTCAAGCTTCCAATCTTTAAAGTACAGCATAAAAAGGACTACATATGCAATAAAAATTAAATGAATATTAACAACATTTTGAAAGAATGCTAGCTCTTAAAAGGAAATCAGAAGTTTAAAAAAGAAAAAATACTCCAGATGCTGGAAGAATATTACAGGCAGTGGTTAAATTCATGTTCCCAACAGAAAAAGAGGAGCATGTACCCACGTTATATAACGTGTATGTACTACCATTAATCTTTATATTGAAGCTTTCCTATTTGCCATAAAATTAAAATCTCAAAAATCAAAGTTTTAATATTTTGTTCCATATGAATCATCTGGCACACCATATCAGAGAACCTAATACCTATAAAAAAAAGTTCATGATTTCTAATCTCCTATAGTCCCAAACTTAGAGCAATAAAATTAACCATTTTTCCCTCTATAAAATGTTTTAAGTGAATTACCATCAATAAGAATTAGTCATTCTTTGGACCACAGGTAAGGGCCATTCTCCACACCCCATTTCCCAAACTTTGTTAACAATGGGGGCTGGTTGGTGAGCTTGGGTCCTTTTTAAAGCAAGAAGTAATGACCTAAGACGTAAAGACACTCTAGCACCGTAACTGAGAGAATGAGACACGTATACGGTTTACCTTCCCTTAGACAGCTCTTTCTAGACTTGACCCAATGACACCTGCCAATTCCACTCATGTTCTCCTTACCCTTGTCTCCGCCGCTGGAAACTAGGGCTGTATGCACCAAAAAAGCCAAGGGCCGTGAAAACCGAGAGGAAGTCTCCTTCTGTGCTCTCATAAAGAACTTTTTATGAAGAACAAATTAAGTTCACTTTTTGAAATGTATAAACCACATAACAACAAAACCACAAGAGGGAAACAAAAAAAAAAAAAAAAGTCCAGTAAAGGCAGTAAATTATTTTTTATGACACTCCTGCTGGTAGGTTACTCCTAGCTGGAAACGTCTTCCTCAGTTTCAGCTCTCTCCAGCACAAATGTATTCTCAATCTGTCTTTAAACACCACCTGGCCACTTCCCTTAGGAAGTGCTCCTGCACTTCACCCGCTCATTACCTGTATCAAAACAGACGCCCCTGGCTGGGTCCCCTTCAGCCCTCTGAAACAACCCCTCTGGAGCACTCCTTGGCCTTTTATGGTGGAGGCATGTGATGAGAGTGTCTGCACCAGCTGTTCTTAATTACCTCTCAGGCTGGGGTGAATGACTCAGCAACCTAACTTTTTTAAGGAGTCATCCTACCTTGTTATCCCACCAACACACTGCACAATGGTAAACCACTAGACACAGCCACGTTAGACAACAATAACACACCACGCGATGCTGTCACTGAACCGAAGCCATCCCACTCCAAGCTGACTCAGGAACAGCCCTTTTCTTCCCCAGGCTTCTTCAGCCAAAGACAGAAGTGGCAAGTGCCTTCAAGCCCAGCCCAGCCCAGCCCTTCTGCACCACGACCCAAGACCAGGAAGCAGCCTGCCTACCTCTTCCCATTTCTCTGCTTGACCATGTGAAGCGCTCAAGTGCTCAGTCACCAACACGCCTGGTGGATTCCGCCCCTGATCTCTCTGGACTGCTCTAAACGCAAAGCCTCCGGACATCAGGAGCCTTAAAGTACGTGCATGCACAAGGGCCCGGCAGCGGCATCCTCCGCGGGTCACGGTCCCAGCACCGATTCACGTCTCCAAACAGATGAGCATCCCTGCAGAAAACAGCCTTTGTTCCTTCAAGCATCACACAGCAGCCTGCTTTTTGGTTTTATCTCCCCCCCCCCGCCCCCCGCACGCGTCTTTCACAATTACTACTACGCTATACCTGCATCAGCCCAAGTTGAACGCGGAGGGCTCGGAGCACAAAGGCCCCCGCGCAAAGCCACTCGGTGACACGAAGCCGCCGCGCAAGGAGCGGAGAGCGACGGCCCTGCCCACCCCCCCCACCCCCCCCCGGCGGGCGCAGAGCCGGCGCCTCCGTAACCCGCACCCACCCCCACGCCGGCGGCCGGAGGGAGCCCGAGCTCCAGCGGGTGGGCGCAGCCCCAACAAAGGGAGCTCCGGGGCGTCCGGCCCTGCGAACCCAGCCCTGCAAGGTGGGGGTGTTTTCGTTTGTTTTCGTTTTTGTTTTGTTTTTTGCTCCAGCCACCCCCTCGGCCACTCAAGGCGACCCCCCGCGCAGCAGGCACCCGGCCCGGCCGCCCCGAGGCAAGCAGCTCGCGGGACGCGGCGGGAGGCGGCGGGAGGGCGACACCGAGCCGGGCCGGCCGCGCGGGCGCTGCTGATGTGTCACAGTCCGGGCGGGCCGCGGCTACGAGGGCCGGGCTGGGACCCGCGGCGACCCGGGGCGACCCGGGGCGGGGAGGGCCCGGAAACAACAGCGCCGGCCCGCGCGGAGCACCGGTGCAGGCAGGTCGCCCCTCCCGGCGGCCGAGGCCACTTCCAGGAAGAGCCGCCGCCGCCGCCGCCGCCGCCGCCGCCGCCGCCGCCGCCCGCCTCCCCGGACCTGCCCGCGGGCGGCCCCTCACCGGCGGGCACCCCGCTTGGACCCTCCCGGGAAGGGCGCGCCGGACGCCGAGCCACTCACCAGAGCCGAGGCGCCGCGCGGCCCGACTGACGGCAGCGAGCGAGCCCGGCGGGCGGCGCGGGCAGCGGTCAGGTGACTCACTCCCTCCCCGCGGCCGGCCGCCCCCTCCCCTCCCCTCCCCTCCTTCCTCCCTCCTCCCTCCTCCCCTCCCCTCGGCCGCAGCCGCGGCCGCCGCCAACCTCCCGGCGCCGAAGCCCCGCCCTCCGGAGGCCCCGCCCACCGCGCGGCGCCAAGCCCCGCCCTCCGGAGGCCCCGCCCCCGCCGCAGACCCCGCCCCCCGCGAGGCCTCGGAGCGCGGGCTGGGACCCGCCGGAATCCCCGAGGCCGCCGCCGCCGCAGCTGCGGCCGCCGCCCCCGCCCGAGGCCCACGCCACAGGTCGCGGGGAGGGGACTGCGGGCCCGGAGGGGACTGCGCGGCGGGGGCCGGGTCTGCGCGCCGCTCCCCTCTGCGAGCGCCGCCCGCCGCCTGCACGGGAAAGCCACCGAGGACCCCCCCCCCCGGGGCCGGTCCTCCCCGAGCGAGGGCAGCGAGGACAAGGCGGGCTGACAGCCTCGGGCCGCGCGTGTCGCCAGGACCCTCGGGCCCAGGTCCCGCGGCCACCGGGCGGCCCCCCCCAGACCCCTCCCTCCTGCGCCGTCCCTGGAGGGCGGCTGGGCGCCCCGGTTCGCGAGGCGGTGTTTGAGCTCGCGGGTCGGATCTGCCGAGCGCATCCAGGGTTTTGTGGAAAGCATCTGGCAGCCCTACTTTCTCTGTCTGACAAAGAAAACAAGGGCATCCGGGCTAACAGGTGTTCTCCTATAGGCTGTGGCTGCCAGGAAACTGGGAGCCAGGGTCAGCTGAGCCCTCGTGGGGCTTTCCTCCTCCGATGCTCATTCTGCTGTTTAGCCAATTGTCAGTTTTAAAATTGTGTTCCCAAGCCATTTAGCACCTCTGGAGTGTAAAGCGCTGCCTCTGCGAGGAGATGCACACGTGGCAAAGCCCAAGCTTATCGATCTAGAGAGAGAGACTGAGCGCGCGGAGTCGGTGCCAGCCGAACTGATTGGAGTCCAGGTGATCCGTGCAAAGGGATTTAGCTGTTAGCTGTGAGTTCAAGTGGAGAGAAAGAGGAGATGGAGAGAAATCGGTGGCTGAATAGCAGCTGCACCAGGGTGTGTGGACTCATTTTTAAACGCATATGCAGACAGCCCTGCCTGGAGCTGCCAGGGCAAAAAAAAAAAAAAACAAAACAAATTTACCAATCTAATAAAGTCGGTATTCTCACTTAGCATGACTGCATTTGTACTTATAGGTTAGGGACATTTGAGTTACGTCCAGAATACATGAGAAAGTGACATGAGTGCAAGGAGTGAAGTGATTGACTCTGACTTCAAATCAGGGCAGGAGGTGACATTGCATTGGGTCTTAACTGGGAAGAACGGGGCCCTGCAGTCCAGGGAGGGAAGAGCATATGCAGCAGGCTGTTAGTCCAGAGGGCACTCCAGACTGCCAGGGTTCATGGTGGGGTACAAACACTGAGAAATGAGAAAAGAACACAGACCAGGAAAGGATTTGGATTCTTCCACAAAGGGACAGTTTTTAAGGCTTTATTCTTCCATCCTAAGCCAATGAAATTATATTCTTCTTTCCTCCCACACTTTTACAGTGTCTTCTAGATGAAGAACAGATCCTCACCTCTGAGAGGAATTCTTCCTTCTTCACTTTATTTTTTTTAAAGATTTTATTTTATTTATTCATGAGAGACACACCGGGGGGGGGGGGGGCAGAGACACAGGCAGAGGGAGAAGAAGCAGGCTCCATGCAGGGAGCCTGAAGTGGGACTCGATCCCAGGACTCCAGGATCATGCCCTAGGCTGAAGGTGCTAAATCGCTGAGCCACCCAGGCTTCCCCCTTCTTCATTTTAGATAATGGTAGTGATATTTTCTAGCACAACCTCTGATATGCTTCATTGTTTGAAAAGTCTTATAAATGTGCTGAAGATACCAAGACAGCTAGTAATGACCCTCAAATTTTAGTGTATCTATGAATCTCTGGGGTGCTTGTTAAAATACAAATTCCTGGGTCCTGCCCCAAAGATTTTGACTTCATAGGCCTGAATGGTACCCACGGATGGGCATTTTTAATAGTGACACAAGTAGGGACACCTGGGTAGCTCAGTGGTTGAGCATCTGCCTTTGGCTCAGGTCATGATCCCAGGATCCTGGGTTGGAATCCCATGTTGGGCTCCCAGCAGGGGTCCTACTTCTCCCTCTGCCTCTATGTGTCTGCCTCTCTGTGTCTCTTGCGAATAAATAAATAAATCTTTTTTAAAAAATGGTGACACAAGTAGTCCTCAAACCACACTTAAGAAGTACTGAGTTAGAGCTTATGGTGTGTAGCAGGGACAGGGTAAAAATTAAAGAATGAAATAAAACCAAGTCAGAATGGGCCTCATACACTATGCCTAGGATTTGGCCTTTATTCCATGGCCCAACAGAATATAGAGATCTCCAAGTCATATGATTGTTTTTAGAAGCTAATTCTAGAGAACTTCATTCACTCCATTTCTGTTGCTTTAGCTCCTTTTGTCTTTAAAAATTCATGTGCTATCCAGTCAACAAAATTTGGGGGGTTGAAAAATAGGCTTTCAACTATGGGTAATTACCAAGATAAATAAACAGGTCTCACAACTCAAAAAACTGCCAGTTGACACTTCTTCCCTCAGAGAGGATTGTGATTGAAGCCATAACTCCCCTGCCCCCAGTTGGAAGATTTTCATGGAAAATGAACATATTTTTTTAGAAAACAATAAGGACTTCCTGGAATAGCATGGATGATCATGCCCTAGTGTTTACCTGATATCTGAAATAAAGGAGAAGTGGAAGGGAATGTAACCTCTGGTTTGAGATGTACACAAAGTCTAAGATTTAAAAAAAAAAAAAAAAAAAAAGACAGTATTGGAGAAGAACTAGAACTAGATCAGGCAAGGGCCAAATTGGTGAAAGTGATGCTGCCCAGATACCAGATTTAATGACAGCCAAAGTGGCTCTATGTAGAATCCCCCAGTTCCATGTAGAATTCAAAAATTCCTGTGACTCCAAAAAACAGTTGGAGGCCATGGTGGACTAAAGATTGCTGGGAAGTTTGTTTCACTCTCCTCATCAGGAAGAGGAGTTTCTTTTTCATCCCCCTGAATCTAGGCTGGCCCTGTGGCTGCATAGCCAAGAGAACACTGCAGAACTTATGCTATGCCAGTTTCGTATCTAGTCTTAAGACTGGCATCTTCCACTTACTCTTTCTTGAAATGATCTCTCTTGAGACACATCCTCTCAGAAACAAGTCACCATGCTGTGAAAAATCTAGTATGTATCTCTCCAGTCAGTAGCCCCAGCAGAGCAGCCCACCAGTAGTCAGCATCAAATGCATCCTGTCAGTGAGCCCTCTTGATGTTCTGATGTAGTGAAGTTTATATGATTGCAACCCCAACCAAAAGAAGCTCACAACTGAACCCAGCCAACCCATAGAATTATAAGAAATTAAAATGATCGTTGTAAGCTGCTTAAGTTTTCAAGTAGCTTGGCTAAAGAAAATATATCAGGGTGGAATAGAGCCTGAAAATGTAGTTAAACTTGTAAAAGGAATCACAACCCCAATGATCAGGGGTGAGAGGGAAGTTCAGATCCATAAAACAAAATATATAGAAAAGACTTTAATTTTAAGCCTGATCTGACACTTAAAATTTCCCCCAATTACAGCTTAGTTATACCTCAAATTTCCCTCACTCTTTTGCATGTATTTATTGAAGTAAAGAACATGTTATTCTCTCAGAAGCTAATGCTAGACATTGTATTTATTATATAATAAATAAATAAAATTACTACTAAAGTTACTAAATATTTGATGCAAGTGCCTTTCTGTGGAGCCAGTGATATTTCTGCTTGTTGCTGAGTCAGAAACGGCACATACAGAGCCTTCAGCCAAGGTCACATGTCTGCAAAGAGCAGAAAAATCCAGCCTGATAGCTTTGTTACATGTATTTGTTGATGTTTACAACAAGGATTATATAGCCTGCAGCTCTTGATCTTTTATCGAAAAATTGATGCACGTATTAAATTCTACTCCATATTTGTTTTAATAAAAATGTTCTCAAAATTATGTAATATCACATATATAAATATACATATAAAATACATGTGTGAGTATATAAATATATTTAGTAAAAGTGACACAATCAGTAGACGCACTATATTTTAACTCACCTCTGGCCTATACCTGTTTATTCACCTAGAGCAGTGGTGTCAACAGAGGCCAATTTTGCCTCCCCAGAAAATAGGGTGTTGATAAGGAGGGGAGGGGGAGTTAGAGATATCGAGTGGATAGAGACCAGAGATGCTGTAAACGTCCTGCAATGCACAAGACAGTCCCCATGGATAAAACACTTTGTGAATAAGCATACTATATTCCCCATTCACAAAGTCTCTGGCCCCAAATGTCAATAATGCCAAGGTTGAGAAGCCCTGACCTAAATGTACTCATGTGCCACTACGAGAAATGTGTATATATCCTTGATAAAGATGAGCTACACAATCTTCTGTAGCTTCCTAACAGCCAGGTCAAAAAGGAAACCTGATCACTCAAACCTGAGCTAACTGGGATTGGGCTCAAGTGACCACAGTTAGAAAAAGAAGTACTGAAATCCTTGAGAAGAGAAAATGAGTACAGGCTGTGAGGACCCCGCCCTACCTCTTACACACACACACAAACACACACACACACACCCCATTTCAACAACCTGTTCCCTGGACTGGGCTGCTGTAGGTAGGAAATACTTTGGAAATGGAGTAGAATGATGTCTGACCTCCGAGATTTAAAAGCTAGAAAAAGAGCTGTTGGATCAGAGGACAGATAGGCATATTACCACAAAGAGAACCATCACTTGGGGTTGCTAGATTTTCACTACTTGGCCACTCCAGAGTCCCTCTGGCCTTCTGCACCCTGCTCTGTGCTACAGGACGAAGGTCTATAGACACAGAATCCATTGGGTTCCCTGGCTCCCTCACTTCTGGCTTTATTTGGATAGTGGGAGTCATTACCAGGAACATAGCTGTTTCTCTGTCAGACCATAGTTTGGCTGTAGCCATTTTCCTTTTACCAAAAACTTGCACTTTTCTCAGGTAACTATCATCTAGAGCTACAGCCAAAGCAGCAGCATCCTTCTAGGAATGAGAGCTATACCTCCCCATCTGGGTTAGCCCCAGGGTGCACCACTGTCCCTTGGCGGGTTACCTGTCCTCACCCTAGTAAGTAGACCCATATGTTTCTTGCCAGTTCCCTGACTGATTCAGCAGGCCAAGACTTGGGGGTAGCCAGAGTGAACATATGTACACATATAAGGAAAGTCAAAAGGAGGAGTTCTTCAAAATGTGAAGCCAAGAAAAGGGAGAACCAGAAGCATAAACACAGACACACATCTCTTGTGCTGCCCAGGGGGAGAGTGCAGTGGCCAAGGATACATATTTTCTTCCTGAGTACTATTTTAGTCCTGAGGACATTGGGAAGAGAGGAGCCACAGACTACTGTGGTTTGGTTCCACTAGATCAGCCATCAAGGTCACCCTACTCACATCCCTCTTTGATTTTTTTTCCGATGATTTGGCTACACATACATTTGCCTGAGATTATTCAGTTGGAGAACATTTGGTACACTTGCTGGCAATATTCTCATCGTAAGCTAACACATTATCTTTGCGGTTTTCTTTCTGCCGCTGCAGCTTTGGGTGAGTGTGCATCCGAAAGACAGATTGACGCCAATGTATCAGCAGTTCAGGTTCCTGATTTGCAAGTTTAGAATGTGGGAACTTACATAAGGTAAAGCCCAACATGGCTTGGTCCAGGTGGTACCTACTTCCTGGAAATGCTCTGTATATTCATCATTAGTGACTTCAGGACTGACCTTTAGACCAGGAACAGTGTATTCCCACTCACTTCCCTTTTCCTAAATCCCCTTTTTGGCAGATGCTCCTAGGTGTCTACCCAATCCCCCTTCTTCTTTTCTAACATAATTCTGATTGTGCTCAAAAACACTTAAAAACACCATCCCAGACTCCATGAGCCATCTGGTCAACCAGATATAAGCAACTATGCATTCTATGGAACTTCCAGGAAAGCTCTAACTTTCCTGATAACAAAAGACCAAATCAGCTGGTATGCACTTTTATACTCTTCCCTCCCCCGTCAAAAGACTGGAGGTGGAGCTCTTGAAACCATAAGCTAAGGATAGCAGAACAGGAAGCCAAAAGGAAGCTGAAGTCCTTGGTGGCTCCTGCGAGCAGTTCACCAGCTCCTGGTTGTGGGGTTCACTTTCTAATCATCTCAAAGAAAGAAAACTCTATTCAGTTAAGCTTTGGAAATTCAGTTTCTATTACATGAAGCCAAATGCAGTCTCAACTGATATCCCTTCTTCATCTCAAGGCTTCGACCCCATATCATTCTGTTTAAATACATGTGCTGAGAACCCCTGCAGACATGCATCCTAGGTTATGTGGGAACAAATGGATTGTTAACAACACACCCAAGCTGCACATATGTATGACCCTGAAAGCTGGCAAATGAATGGCAGTCAATAACAGTATAATAGTGTTGAGAGTAGAAGGGCAAAAAAAATAATAAATATTCTGAAATTATGAATTATTATTTACTTCAGGATTGCCATCTCCTCTTAGATATAACTAGGTCACAAATAAGAAAACAGAGATGTAGGGAAGCTAGTAAAAATACTCTGATAAAATTCCAGGAAATGGCTCTTTGAAACATGGGACAACTGCCAAATGGGGGAAAAAAGGAAGTTAAAATCTTTCAAAACAATTTCATGGATTTAAGCTCTGCAAAAACACTGGGAGGGCATAAGAAATTACATGGAATTATTCTAATTATTTAAATTCTTCCTCTGTTATTATGCATTTTATAACTGAATAATCAAAAATCTGCATCATAATTACAAGATTACATGAATTGAAAGAGGCAGATCCACTTAATGCAACCAAAATAAAGAAATATATGTTAAATCCACATCTATGCAGTGAAGCAATAGGAATGAAGAGATGTTGAATTCCATTTAGTAAAAAGAGGTATCTTCTTTCTACTAATAATTTGAAAAGTTTACCTAAATAAAAGGCAGCTTTAGAATTAATAATAAGCTTAGAGTTCTAAAAGCATCAATTTAAATTGATTAGAACACTAGAAAATTGCCTTCTGGCTAAATACAATTTCCAGAAGAAATACCATTGGGAATTTTTTTATATCCCTCAGGATAAACAAGAAAAGGAAACCTAGGGCATATCTCTAATTAGCTACAAGTGCCGCTTGGGTTTCTAAAAACAAGCTCTAACATAATTTGATTCTTTGTCCTTAGCAATGAGAAGTCAAGCATAAAGCCATTTGCAAGCACCACATGATGTGCCATAGAAAGGAACAAAAATAATCATAGACATTTCCAACAGTCTGTCTATTTAAAAGACAAAAGTCCATGTTTCTGTTATCAGATCCAGACAAATCAGGCATTGCCTTTTTTCTCTATGTGGTGCCTGAAATCCCTCGGAGATTAATTTTTGGGGATGAAAGTTTTGCATGTTCAGAAGTTCTCTGTTAAAGTTCTTTTGAAGGACAAAAACATTAAGCCACATTCAAGGACAATCACAATCACTCTAGAGAGAATAAATTTATAAAAATACAGCAGATAAGGTTCAAATACGTTTTGATGGGAAAATGGAAGAGAGTATCTAGAATAGGAAGCTATAGCTGAGAGCCATGACACTTTAAGGGTCTTAAGACGGGGAGGGCAATAGAAGAATAAGGACTGCTAAGCAGTAGGACACCAACAGAGACTAATTTGGAATTATTGAGAAGAGTTGGCACAGCTTTTGGAAACAGTGGTATCTATTAATCAAGGTTTTTATTAAAAATCCATCTTTAAATATGATGTTGAGAATAAGATCTACACTGGGGTGCCTGGGTGGCTCAGTCAGTTAAGCCTCTGACTTCAGCTCAGGTCATAATCTTTGTGTCCTGGAATCCAGCCCCCCATGGAGGTCAGCCTGAGGTTCCACACTCAGCAGAGAGTCTATGCCTGCCCATCTCCTGCTCAGGCACAGGCACGCATGCGCCTATCTATGCGTGTGCACAGTGCTCTCTCTCTCTCTCTCTCTCAAATAAATAAATAAATATTTTTTAAAGATTTTCTAAATCTTTAAAAAATTAATAAATCTTTTTTAAAGATTTTTTTAAATCTTTAAAAAAAAAGAAAAGAAGATCCTGAGAAATTATAAATTCATCATTATTAGTAGAAAAATAAAGTACAGTAAATATAATAAAAGTACAAGCAGCAGGAGAGTTTCGGATATATCTATCGTGATCATGGTCAATATGCTAAACATGTGAGTATTTAATACTTGATAATTTATAAACCATTTTCATAGATTTTGTTTCATTTGATACACTACCCTCTAAGGTAGGTAACACAAATTATCCCATTTATAAAATAAGGAAGCCGAATTTTTGGCACAAAAGCTAGCAAAGGTTGCCACGCAGCTCTTTGTGTTCTTTGACCTTTCTTCTACTTGAAACAGTTTTCCTGCGGATCCCACAAATAAATACAGATAAATAAATAAACTTGAATCCATGGATCTCAGTATTGTCCCATCATGTTGAATTATATGCTTGTTGAAGGCTTTATATTGCACAATGGGCAGTGATACCCTTTATTTTTTATTAAGTTTGATTTTTGATACTTATTCACAAATTTCTACAAACTTTGCCTGTCAACTTTCTCTTGCAGTATGACTTTTAGGGGATTTTTTAAATCACTTTTACCTGTAATGGTCAAACACGGCAAAATCTTGGCCTCTCTGGCCAGAGTCCTGCTGGGAGGGACCACAGAACAAGCCAGGGATGGCCTAGAATAGAAGCTGCTATCTAAATCAACAGGTCCAGAGACTAAGTGTTTATATTAGTCTTGGTACTTATTAGTCCAATTCAAGCTGACAGGGAGTCATTGATAAGAACGTGGATGGAACGCAAATTAACATAGGCTGCTCTGGGAGGGAATTCCGTCCTCTTGGAGAGGCATTTCAGCATAGTGGTGACAAGCATGGGCTCTAGAGCCAGATTCCTTAAATCCAGTTCTACTACTTTACTATTTGGGCTTGTTTCCTCAACCATAAATGAGGATTATGCTAATATGCATCACTAGCCTAGTTGTAAACATTACATAAGTTAATATACAGACAGTATTTACAACAACACATAGTATAAGTTGTATAAATAATCAGCTTTATTATTATGGAAGCCAAGAATATTTTAGACATGCAGTCAAAATTAAAAGCAATGGAAAAGCAGAGATCAGGTCCTGCCAGCACCAAACTTGCTGATTCTGAGAAGGGACTAGAGAGCAGAAGAGAAAGATGAGGGCACCTTGGATTTTGTAGTTTTGCACTTAATGTCATGGGAAGGCTAATCACGTATCCGTGTGAAACTACCCAAGAACTCTTTACCCTAATTTAAATTTTAATTTTAATGATTAGCATAATGCTAGGTTTCAGAAGAGAGAATGTATGTGTGCTTTGAGACGAGCATCTTCTAAAGTGAAAATAAAACCATGGGAACAGCTTGACAAGGAGAAAGCTGGGGTTACAGTGGACCATGTCGGTGTTCCTATCTAGCCCTTCAGACCCCTTTGACCATTTTTGTGCCCCTCTATCCTTTCATGTGCTTCTCCTCCCAATGGCCAGCACCTGCAGCTCTTTTCTAGAAGACTTTTCAGTCTGCTGAAGCTACTCCCCACCCCCCCCCCCCACCACATGCACAGATCCAGAAATGCCTGGGAATCAACCTGCCCTAGTTGATGGTTGTTGGTAGGCTCAGAAGTATAAAAGCCACCACATGCACAGATCCAGAAATGCCTGGGAATCAACCTGCCCTAGTTGATGGTTGTTGGTAGGCTCAGAAGTATAAAAGCCAACTCCCTTGCCTCAGGTCAGCCTAAGTTTTTCTCCAAGTTACCCTGGGAGATCATGCTAAGTCTACCTTCTGTAGGACTCCCTCCCCTTCCCTCTCCTTCTTCCTCTATTTCCTTCCTGGCTTCCCCAAGGAAGAAATCATAAATAATAAGTAAATCATGGGCATGTGAATCTGTGTCTCAAAGTCTGCTTCTGGGGAGCCTGACCTAAGACAGAACTAAGGATACTTTTGGTCTTACTTTATAATTAATGACTGGTATTAGGGAAGGCTCCGGGGACAGAAGATCTGAGTTCAAGTCTTGTCTTACCACCCTCTCTGTATCTCCTTCTCATCTGTGAACATTTTAATTTAATTCTCCTTGAAACAACCAAGAGCTATCTTAGATTGAGTCACCTAGGTAGAGGAACAAACCAACATTTGATGAATGCTGGGCACAGGGCTAGATATTATCAATATAATCTTCACAATGACCAAATGGGACATATATGCCCATCCCTATTTCACGATGAAGAGTTTGCCCAATATTACACACAGTGAGTATTTAAGTTCATGGAAGCTAACATAGAATGTACACTTATAGGAAGGAATCACCAAAACAGGTAAAATTCCATTGTGTATAATGTCCTTAGTTCTATAAAGATGCCCTCCGTTCTGTTCTATAAAAGGTATCTGCTTGCACATCTTCCATAGCAGACTCCAGGAGGTATTGAGACAGTGCAAAGATATTTGAAACAGACCTTACTGAACAATACTGGTGAGAGATGGTGACTCGAGGTTTCCAGGAGCAGAGAGAGAAAAGGGTGTGGCTGAAGACTGATCTACTAACCATCACCGGCAAGACAGAAACTAGAGAAGGGGCAGGGGGCTCTCATGTTCAAATATGGTGGGAAATCCAATGAGGTCAAAAAGGAACTGCTGGAGAAATGGAGACGGAGACTTCTGAGAACAGTGGTAATCATCATTTCCCCTGAGATTGGCGCCAGGAAGAACTCTCTGCAAGTTGTGATTAGCATAATTACCAGGGTAAACCAAACAAGAACTCAAGTGTGTTAGGCCAGGTCCTCCAAAAGGCAGACACCCAGACGGGATTAAACATTTGATTAGGAGGAGTGTCGATGTGAAAGGAAGTAGGGAGGGAGCCAGAAAAGACTGACAGAACTGTAAGACTCCAATACAAGTCTGACCTCAAGCAAAGGAGAGAGGGGAAGGAGGTTGCATGAAGTGTCCTCGAAATGGGGTGCAGGCTAATGAAGGGTCAGCGAAACCACCAGGAAGTCCTTGAGTCTGTTCTGACACTGGTAGGAGTCCTGTGGCTACATGAATGGGTCTTCCTTAGTGTCCCCCGCTGCATTCCATCTCTGACAGGGAGCAGCCCATGAGAAGTGTGGACTTGAACAAAGATACCATTGAATTTCAAAGTTTAGCTGCTGTGACCCTCAGTCAATTACAACTGTGCCTTGCAGTGGAAGGTCTAGGAGATGCATTCTCGTGGCTGCTTTATCAAGTTCCCAAAAGTCTCTGAACGCTATAAAGCTACATTCTTTTTATTCTCAGTGTTTCCCAGAAAAATAATGCAACTAGTCACCTTTTTTAAAAAGCACTTATGGGCAGAAAACCCTATGCTGAACACCTCATGCATTTTTTTAAAAGATTTTTTGTTTATTTATTTGACAGAGAGAAAGAGAGACTGAAGAAGCAGGGGGACTGGCGGAGGAAGAGGAAGAAGCAGGCTCCTCACTGAACAGGGAGCCCATCATGGGGCTCAATCCCAGGACCCTGGGATCATGACCTGAGCCAAAAGCTGATGCTTAACCAACTGCACCACCCAGGTGCTCCCTCACATATTTCTTCTCTTGTAATCTTCACAGTAACCCTGTGAGAGAAAAACTATTACTTCCCTCCAGAGATGAGGAATCCAAGGCTTGGAGAAGTTAAAGAACTTACCCATCAATACAAAGTTATTTAAGGGTAATACCAAGATTCCACCCCAGCATTCTGACTTCTGGTGTTGGTTGTCATCCTATAAATTGTAACAATAGTACCAACTTTGGTATTAGATGAGGTTGTCCTGAGAATTTAGTGAGCCAGTATATATAAAGACCCTTATCATAGTTTCTGGCCAGGTGGAAAGAGCTCAAGGAATGTTATTTGGTAGTTGAGCTAGGACTCACATCCAATTTTGATCAATGTTAACATCTGTACTCTTGGCCACTGGCAATGAACAGTCATCCGTATAAAATCAGTATTTTGATCAGATAGCATTAGAAACGCTGAAGAAGACATTTTAAAAAAAGAGAAAGGAGAGCTATAACTAAACTTTCTTTCAAGAAATAGTATCAGTCACACAGATAGAATTCAATGATAGCAGATACTAGAAATGTAAGTCACGCTTCCTTTGGTTCCCTAGGGAAGAAAGTCATGCAGGTGTGGCCTGTCTACTACCTATTCATAAATAGAAAGCGGTAAGATTTATGAGACTGTCAATGGAAAAGGTTGAGACAAGTTACTCTCTACATTCTTTTATAAGAAAGGGGAAAAAAATGTTTGCAGGAAAAGACATCTGGACTTCTGCTTATGACCAAGATGGAGTAACAGGGACAAGATTTACCCTCTCACCAGAAACAGCCCCCCAAATCAGAAAACAATATGAAACAATGGCCTTTAGACGTTGGATTCTGACAACATAGGTCAATGCTCCCTGAGAGAGGGGAGCTGAGTCCTATGAGTGCTCCAGACTACTGCCGGGAGGGAGGGAACCCAGGTGGAGCCTAGTGGTCAACTTGAGGAGATGGAGATAGGGCAGACACTGTTAGTCTAGAGAAACCAAGGCAATTGGAATTCACAGAGCAGAATGCTCCAGAGAGGGAGCTACACAAAAAGAGAACTCTAGCAATCTGCAGAGGGCCCCCCTCAGTCCTCAGTTTAATAATGATCAATGCATGTCTGTGAGGAAAATGCTGGAGGACAGGGAAAGAACCACTCAAAAGGAGCAGAGGGAGCAAATACTGGCGGCTCATAAAGCCTGGGAATAGTTCAGGTCTCTACAAGCCAGGGTGGAAAAATCTCATCATCCATGAGGTATTGAGCAGAATAATCAGAAGGTAATTACTTCAGTAGGGGGGCAAAAGTGGCCCTAAACTAAAGGGTGCTCTGGTCTCATTCAACGAAGGTTAAAAGTAAGCCTTGAAACAATCATACTGTCTTCATAGCTGCATCTCAATAAAACTCAAGAATATTTATGAGAATAAAAGATATGCAGCACCCCAACAGGTAAAACTCACAGTGAGTGACATCCAATCAAATATTACCAGGTATATATAGAAGCAGAAAATAGGACACCAGTAATGAAAGAAAAACCAATCAATAGAAAAACATCCAGAAATGATAGGGATACAAATGATAGAATTAGTAGATAAGGACATTAAAACTGTTATTGTAACTATATTCTGTATGTCCAAGAAGATAGAGGGAAAATTATATGTTGTAAGTGGAGATGTGACTTATTGTTATGATCCAAATCCAACTTCTAGAAAAAAAAAATGAGGTCTTAATGAAAATTCCATCAGCGGGATGGCATTAGCATCAGATTGGACAATGAGAAGAAACAAGTAGTTAATTTGAGGACACAGCAACAGAAGCAATCCAAAATGAAATGGAATAACCCACTGGGAAAAGAAATAAACAGAGCATCAGTTAACTGTGGGACCTCAGCAGTAATTGGAGATCCTGAAGAAAAGACAGGGAAAGAAAAAACAATAAAAATTTTCCAAATTAAAAAAAAAAAAAAAATTTTCCAAATTTGATGAAAACCAGAAACATATACATCTAAGAAACTCAAAAAGTCTCAAGGACAGAAAAAAGCATTTTAACTGTAGAACACAAAACAAATCTCAAGTGGACTGACTGCAGAACCATAAATGTTGTCAAAATAAGGAGAAAATACCTAAAATCATATTCAAAACAATTAAAAGTTTTTATTCAGGAAGGCAGGTAAAGTAAGAAACCTCCACCCAACCAATACACAAACATATAAGGTTGTATATAAGGAAGGAGCGATCAGAAATGTCAGAGATAAAATTTATATACATTAAATTGTAGAATGAAGTCAGGATGAAATCCATAAAAAGAATGGCTTAAATATCTCCTATGATAATGGTAAAAATATCACTATCCCTGACCTCTTTCTAAGCTTTAGACCTGTACTTTCAATGACCTCCTGGCATCTTCGTGTTCTCAGAGTTTCTTAGCTCAGTACTTGCATCATATTATCATACTACCCACAATACCCCCTCTTACTCCTCACCTCAAATTCCTCCACTAATGATATTTCAATCTCCATAAATGGTATCAACTGCCTTTTTCCAGACTATCTTTTCCCCATCTTTTACCTCTGGCTTCCTCAAAACCAATCACCAAAGCCTGTGGATTTTATCTCTGAATTATCCTTAATATCAAGTAGTTTTCCCCCTCATGTCTATTCTCACTGCCTTGGGCCTTCATTAGTCCTTTTATTTTAATGTAATATAAACTTTTTATTGAAACAAAACATACAAATAGAAAAATGCACAAATCATAAGTGGACAATTTAAAAATTTGAACAAAGTGAAAATATACCTGTTTAACCACCATCTAGATCAATGTAAGAATTTTTCCATTTCCCAGATGACTCCTTGATATTATCTCTCAATAACTACCCATTTCCCCCCAAAATAACCACTATTCTAAAACCTCACACAGCAAATTAGTTGTGCCTATTTTGTAAACTTCTATATAAGTTGAATTATGCAGTCTATGATCTTGTATCTGGCTTCTTTAGCTCTGCATTATTTTTGCAAAATTCATCTCTGTTTTTAGGAGTAGGAATCATATGCACATCCCATTGCTGTGTATGAAGAATGTACCACAATGTATGCATCTATTTTACTGTTGGTAGGCATGTGGATTATTTCCAGTTTTGGGCTACTATGGATAAACTTGCTCTGAATATACCTGTAAATGTTTTCTGGTGAGCTTACCCACATATTTGTATTGGATATAAAACTAGGAGTGGCCTATTGCTAGGCCAAAGGGTATTAAAAAAAAAAAAAACACACACACATACAAAGGGTATGCAGAGGTTCAGCATTAGGAGATACTACCCAACAACTCTCCAAAATGGTTATTGAGTTTACCTTCCTGCTATTGGTAATGAGAGTTCCAGTTGTTTCACATCTACCAAAACATTTGGCATCATCAATTTTTAAAGTTTTTCCATTCTGGTAATATGTACTATTTCTTTATGGTTTTAATTTGCATTTCCATGATATTAAACCCCATCTAATAAATGTATCAGCCGTTTCAAAATTCTGTTATGTGAGGTCTTGCTTGAGTCTTTTGCCACTTTCTATTTTATTATCTGTATTTTCTTTTTTTTTTCAATTTTTATTTATTTATGATAGTCACAGAGAGAGAGAGAGAGAGAGGCAGAGACATAGGCAGAGGGAGAAGCAGGCTCCATGCACCGGGAGCCTGATGTGGGATTCGATCCCGGGTCTCCAGGATCGCGCCCTGGGCCAAAGGCAGGCACCAAACCGCTGCGCCACCCAGGGATCCCTATTATCTGTATTTTCTTAATGAGTTCTAGGAAGACTTTTTAAAAATATATATTTAGGATGCATGTCCTTGTCAGTTTTCTCTCATCCCGTGGCTTGCCTTTCAATCTCTCAGTTGGATTTGATTTCATTTAATTAACTGTCTAGCAATATAATCTATATACAATTAACTGCACAGATTTTAAGTGTATAGTTCTGTGAGTTGTGACAAATGTATACCCATGTCCTCCTCCCTGCTCTCTCTTTCTAATTACAATCATTTGGGGAATTGATATCTTAACAATCTTGAGTCTTCCAATGTACAAATATGACATAGTTCATCATTTACTTAGATGTATTTCAGTTTCTCTCAGCAATGTTTTTGTAGTTTACAATATATTGGAGGTTCAGTTCACTAGGACAAGAAAATAAATAAACAGAATGACAAATGGATAGAACCAAAACTTTATATTTAAACAGCTGGTATGTTTTTATGTAGAAAATTGTAAGAAAAAATTTAACTTACAAGAATTAGTAAATGAATTTGGTGAGATCACAGAATATAAGATTAAGATACAAATATCGATTATCTAACACACATTTGTTACACTTATTCTTACTATATTATGATAGTTGATGGCATTAGAAATGGTAATGTTTTTAAATTTTATTTTCTAGTTGTCTGTTGCTAGTATAGAGAAAATCAACTCTTTGTTTTCCTACCTGCTATTATCTCACCCTTAAGAACACCATTCCCAAAGCCATCCATTTACTTATTTTTTTTCTGACTACTTACTTTTAAGACCCAGCTTGAAAAACCATCTCCTGACTGGAAATTTCCCCAACCTTCCCAGGAAAAATGAATGGCTCTGTGCTACATGCTTCTGAGAATATCCAACATGAAAAATAAATTTAGGGATGCCTGGGTGGCTCAGTGGTTGAGCGTCTGCATTTGGCCCAGGGCATGATCCTGGAGTCCTGGGATCGAGTCCCACGTCGGGCTCCCTGCATGGAGCCTGCTTCTCCTCTCTCTGCCTGTGTCTCTGCCTCTCTCTCTGTGTCTCTCATGAATAAATAAATAAAAAATCTTAAAAATAAATAAATAAATAAATAAACAAATAAATAAATAAATTTTAAAAAATAAAAATAAAATTTTAAGAATTAGGAGACTTTTGTTAAAATGATGTTAACAGTCTCAATCTTTAGAAATTATCTAATGATTGTTAGCCAATTATGACATTCAACATAGAGTTATAGCTCTTTTAAAAATAGAAGCGTTCAATTGAAAAAATATAAGTGATTAAAGAGATAAAATAGTACTTTAAACTTTCGAAGGCAGATTCATCTTTTATAATTCTTTTATTTTCATGATAAAGTTGCTCACTAGTGAACCTAACATTAATTACCAAACTCCAATTTTATTATATACTATGCTAAAAAAAACCCTTAATCTTCCATTGTGTATTTAAAAATATTAACACTATAATTTTTAAAACTTAAACTACAAATTACTTCTTTTTAAGGTGAAATATTTTTTAAATTTAATGGGATGGCAGTTAAATGACAAAATGTTTTAATTGCCTCAATAAGAAAAATGAAATATAGAATAAAAAGAAATATTTTAGGGGCACCTGGGTGGTTCAGTCAGTTAATCATCCGCCTTCAGCTCAGGTCATGATCCCAGAGTCCCAGGATTGGGTCCCAACCCCAAGTCAGACTCTCGGCTCAGTCTGGAATCTTCTCCCTCTCTCTCTGTTCCTCCCCCAACTCATGCTCTCTCTCTCTCTCTCTCTCTCTCGTTCTCTCTTTCTCAAATAAAATCTTTTTTAAAAGAAATATTTTAATGAAGGCTTATGAATGCTCTTCAAAGAACCATCAAGAAAAAAGTAATGTCATTTTGTATTTCTCTCTTTTACTCTTTGTTTTTGGTCCTGCTTTCTGGATAAAATCTATTGCTGGTGATTGCCTTCCTTTATGTAGGTTAAGCTCTTCTAATTCTTCTAATCTAAATGAAGGGATGAACAGAAAGGGCTCAGCACAATCATTAAGTGCTCAAAAAATGGCAGCTATTTATTCATTATATAAATAATTTCTAGAAATTAAGGCTTCCAGTAAGACATAGCCATAAATAATTTAGAGGTTTTAACTGAAACAATCAATTCAAAAACTGAGAATTGGGAAAATCTTTAGAAGTAGAGTACCTGAGTGGCATAGTCAGTTAAAGCATCTGACTCTTGGTTTTAGCTCAGGTCGTGGTCTCAGAGTGGTGGGATCCAGCCCCAAGTCTGGTGCAGTGCTCAGCAGGGAGTCTGCTTGAGACTCTCTCCCTCTCCCTTTGCCCCCCCCCCCCGCCACCGCCGCTCTCTCTGTAAAATAAATAAACTAAATCCTTTTTTAAAAAAAACTTAGAAGTTTTCACTAAAAATATAAATTCAATAATTTGTAGTCATGCTAAGTTTAAGTCTTTTGCCATTTTTCTAATGACACTTTTAATATGCCTAAAGGAAAGCTACTTGTGTCTTAATTAAATGTTTAATCTAAGCCCTGTCGTTTACATTATCTGGCATATGGAAACTGCAAAGCTCTTGGTCCTATTGAGATATCTGAGGACCGTTTATATCAAACAAACAGTGAAACATAACAGAGCAAAGAGTTATTTTGGAACAATTTATTATTAACACGTGAACATTAAGATGCTTGATATGATGAAAATAATCACCGGAAGCATGGCTTTAAAGAACAATAACCAATTAACTTTGTATTATGTATCTGTTGCCGTATAACAAATTCCTGTAAACAATAGCAGCCCAAAAAAACAATAAGCACTTATCTCAAAGTTGCTCTGGTCGGACCATATCTATTTTGTGTTAATCTGCTCCTCTTAGTATATCCACAAGAATGTAAATTTTGAGAAGCACAGTTCTAAGTGTGGAGGCCGAGAAAATTAAGGCCATTCCACCTTCAGGTCAGCGTTAGCACAAGTACAGCCATCCCAGGCCCCTGTGAATAACAGCTGAAATTTTACATTACTTCAGTTACAGGAAAAAAAAAAAAAAAACAGTTTATAGCTTAACACCCTAGAAAGCCCCATATTAGAATGAGAACAGAGCTCAATGCCCTTGAGATCCCCATATCATGCCCTTGAAAGCCCCATATCAGAATGTAAACAGAACTTGAGAAATTCCTCCCCCCTTTCTGGAGGTCCCCTAGACCAGCCCATAAAACTCAGCTGAAACCCACCTTGGGGTCCAAGTCCCTGCTCTGCTGTCAGGTATACTTGGGCCCAAGCTCGAGCTTGTAAATAAACCCTTGTGTGTTTGCATCGGTGTCGGCTCCTTGGTGGTTTCCTGGATGCGTAATCTTGGGCACAATACTAAGTGATGAATATATCTTAGATTTACTTGCACGATGTCAATATCCATTTTTGGAATAAAATAATTTCACATTGGAAATATTTTTAAACAACTGTTTCAAAAGGCTTTTTACATACCACAAGTTTCTTGAAAAATAGGTATTTTGTTATGGTTGAAATGTCATATTTATTTTGAAGGGACAAAGTAAGTGTGTTTATTTGTCAAAAATATGTGCTATATGGGATGCCTGGGTGGCTCTGTGGTTGAGCATATGGCTTTGGCTCAGGATGTGATCCCAGAATCGAGGCCTGCATTGGGCACCCCTGGAGGAGCTTGCTTCTCCCTCTGCCTATGTCTCTGCCTCTCTGTGTGTCTCTTATGAATAGGTGAATAAAATCTTTTAAAAAAAATATGTGCTGGGGGATCCCTGGGTGGCTCAGCAGTTTGGCACCTGCCTTCGGCCCGGGACGTGATCCTGGAGTCCTGGGGTCGAGTCCTGCATGGGGCTCCCTGCGCAGAGCCTGCTTCTCCCTCTGCCTGTGTCTCTGCCTCTCTCTCTCTCTCTATGTCTCTCATGAATAAATAAAAAACAAAAACATGTGCTGTACAGCATGGTTCTAACAATGGTTTATCTTTACAAGAAAAGTGAGCAAATCTGTCTTGTTTGTATGATGCATGCTATCTTTTAATGCATCTTGTGACTACTTTGGTTGAAATTAAGGCAGGAACTACTCTGCATTACAAAATATTTTCATGATTTAATAGTTCCACCTCTGTGATTGCTTGCCAAGTAGACGTAAATTCTGACCATCCCTGTAGTGTGGTTTTGCAGAATTTCCCATCAAAAGGCAAAATATTTTTCTCTAACCGTTGAAGCTGGACTTGGCCATATGACTTGCTTTGGCCAGTGGGCGATTAGCAAAGATAATGTAAGCAAAGGCTTAAAAAGTGCTTGTGCACTGAGCTTCCTCCCTCTTTTCTGCTCTTTACTCTTCACTGATTATGAGATGTACAAACTAATCTGCCAGAGGAGAGAGACCATGTAGAGCAGAGCCGGATCATCCCAGCTGAGCTGCCCCACTCCGCAGCCTGCCAGCTTGTAGGTGAAGATATCCTAAACCATGCAACTCCATATGAGTCAGCTCAGACCAGAAGAACCACTCAGCCTACCCACAGAATCATGAGAAAGAATAAAGGTTGCTGTTTTAAACCACTACGTTTTGAAGTGGTTTGTTATTCAACAAACGCTGCTTGATACACTCCAACTCAAATGCAATGTATTACACACTCTATATTTGAAGGTCTTATTTTATAAATTAACAGAAAAATGACTTCCCGTAGCATGTAACTGATAATATGTCCCTAAATTCTCAAAAATAGACCAATGGTGGAAAGAAATGCTGTTGACCCTTCTTTCCTCCCAGTAGCACACATTCCCGGACTTCCTGAGCCATGGAAGACAGTAGTATTAATCTGCATATTACATAGCAGTAAAGCTTAGTTTATGTTTTTGAGGGTTTTTTAAAATATTTTTTCAGTATTAGTAAAATTAAATAAAAATAGAAACTCTAGGGGATCCCTGGGTGGCTCAGCGGTTTAGCACCTGCCTTTGGTCCAGGGCGCGATCCTGGAGTCCCGGGATTGAGTCCCACGTCAGGCTTCCGGCAGGGAGCCTGCTTCTCCCTCTGCCTGTGTCTCTGCCTCTCTCTCTCTCTCTCTCAATCTCTCTCTCTCTATATCTATCATAAGTAAATAAATAAATCTTTAAAACAAAATAGAAACTCTAATATTTTCTCCATTTACCTTTATTTTGGAGCTCAGTGGTCTAGTGAATAGTGAAAGTTAACATCTGTTTTTCTGCTTTCTTTTCTTCACCTTGTCTCATGCTGTTGAGAAAAGCAAGAAGGGTATGGTAATTTCTATGTATCCTTTCACCAAATATCTGTCCCATTCATTTGATGCTATTGAATTAACATCTGATACTATTCAATATTGTGTTAACTATCTTTTGGAGTTTACATTAAAGTAGCCAAAGAGGGGAGCCTGGATGGCTCAGTTGGTTAAGCATCTGCCTTCAGCTCAGGTCACGATCCCTGGGTCCTGGGATCCAGCTCCACCCTCCCTGTCCCCCACCCCCCAATCAGGGCTCTCTGTTCAGCAGGGGGTCTGCTTCTCCCTCTCCCTCTGCCTGCTGCTCCCCTTGCTTGTGCTCTCTCTGTCAAATAAATAAGTAAAAATCTTTTTTTTTAAAAAAAGGAGCAAAATAAATTACATTACTGAGCTCACAATTTTGTGATAATTATGTTGAGACTCATTTTTTCAGATTCATCCTTAGTGACCTAGAATGACCAACCCTTCCAGTTTTCCAGGGACTGTGAGGGTTCCTGGCATTTGAGACTTCCAGAGCTAAGCCTGGGAAAGTACCAGGCAAACTGGGATGAGTTGGTCGCCCTCACCAATGACCCTTCAGCTGGCTTTCAAAGGACTTGAGTACTTTGATACTTCCTTTTGCCCAGTGACTTCCGTTTGAATTTCTCTGTGCAAGAAATTTTCTCAGGAAAATGAGAAGGGCAGTGCAAAGTAGGGGAATGTTGGGTAGTTTTCAGTTTTCTAAATGATTTTAGGGAGAAACATGCCATACCCTTTACTGAAATAATACCTCAATATTCTGAGCAGTAATTTCTTAAAGCTATAAGGTAATTGGGATGATTCTGAGAGGTACCTGTTAAAGGGAACTTTCCTCAGAGAGAAAGGTTAAATAAAATCAGATGGTTTATTAAGTGACCTGGATAATTGTGAATCTTCCCTTCAAAATGCAAAGACAATTATTTAATTAAATGTTTAAATAATGCTTGTAATTGCCATACTAATTTAAAGCAAATTTACACTGAGGTTGCATTTTTACATACTGTACCTATTTTTGCAGCAAATTTTAAAGTTCCTTATGTAATTAACCTCACAGTATATTTTGATTTGTTTTATTGGAGTTGAAGCATTAAATTGTGTATTTCAAAAGAGGATGTAGAAATCTTACTTATAGCTCTTCTTTTATGATGTTTTGGTCAGTGCAATGAATCATTTCATGGTGAATCAGCAGTATAACCCCCAATTATATCATTAGTCCTATGAGAAAATACTGTTTTTAAATGATGAAGTTCCTGAGAATACGCTGCCAATAAAAGTGGGAATGTTTTTATATTATATTTCAAAATGCAAAGTCTTTATTTTCCACTTACATACATTTACTCAGTGTGTGTGTGAGAGAGAGAGAGGGGGAGACAGAGAGAGAGAGAATGGAAGGGAGAGAAAGAGTGAATCCCAGCCACTAGCAACAGAAACTTGGTGTCTGCTATTTCAGTGCTTCTCAAACTTTTATGTGCACATGAATCACCTGGAGAGCTTGTTAAAGTACAGATTCTGATTATGGGGTAGGTTTGAGTTGTTCCTGAGACTCTGCCTTCCTAACCATCTCTCAAGTGACACCAATGCTCCTAGGCTGCCGACCACCCTTTGAGCAGTGAGTTCTAGTAAGTCTATCGGAAGCTGAACGTACCTCCCCACAGCCATTCTTATGGTTTTACCCTGTCGTACCTTCTTCTTTGTTTTTAAAATTCATTCATTCATTAATTCATTCATTCATTCATTTGAGAGAGAAAGAGAGAGAGTGCATGAGCAAGTGGAGGAGCACAGGCAGAGGGAGGAAGAGAATCCATGAGCAGAATCCCTGCTGAGCATGGACCAACGTGGGGCTCGATCCCAGGACCTTGAGATCGAAGGTTATGACCTGAGCCGAAACCAAGAGTCAGCCTCTTAACTGACTGAGCCACTCAGGGGCCCCACCCTGTCATATGTTCTTAATAACATCATTCCCTATCTTAATCATCCTATTTCTTTATTAGGTGTATTGTCTGTCTCTCAACCGGGCCCATGAAGGCAGGGACACTTTTTGGCTTACTGCTGTATCTCTGGTGGCAATGACATGATGAGCTACTATTTCTAAATTAGATCTTTTGGTTATGTAACATATTTTCATGAAGACATGATATATGTACCATGTATATATCAAGCAGGGTATTGCTGATTAAGAGCATAGCTCCTAAGTGTACTACCTGGCTGTGGGACACTGGCCAGTGACATAGTATCTCCTGCTTCTCTGTCACCATTCATAAAATAAGAGTAATAATAGCCACACTTACAGCACTATTGGGGGAAAAGATGCCTGGCATGCAATAAACATGTAAATATGAGCTTGTGAGCTATAATATTTTACCATAGGTAGGTATTTGTATTTACAAAACCTAGAAACTTCTGAAAGGCAGCAGGCATGTCCATGTTCTATCTGGAAGAGATCCAGACTGGATGGATGATTTTCAAACTGTGCTTCTCAGAGAAACAAGGGGTCTGAGTAAATCTACAAAGGCTATCCCCCAAGAGTGGGTAGACTGAAAGGCACACAGAACCCAGCAATCAAGATTCAGTCCCCCATCACCACGATCACTCAAGCAAAGCAGCTCCACCCTCTCTTACTACACACTAACATTTCAAATAGACTTCCCAAACACGTCCAAAGGGACGTGTTGCTTTTTTAAAAAACTAACTTGAAAAGCACAACACAAAGTAACCTCCAAATCTTTATTTGGCTCTATAATCTCATCAATTCCTAAATATCAGTTCTTAAGTAGCACTGCTGATGACTCACAGCACTGTTGAGGAGGTCTTTGGGTAAATCTCTGATATATTAAGATTTTTGTATATTATGCACTGATTAGGTTATGTTACTATATTATTATATAATAGACTGTGTATTGATTCTATATTAATATATATGACATGAATTACTGATTGAGGCTTAGTAAGACCAGTTTCAGGAAGGTAGAAACCATGACTGCTGACTCCAAGTGGACTGAGAATGAGGAAACAGCCTCCAATCTTCAGACAAGTGGCTCTGGAGCAAGGGGTTGGCCTCTCAAGTGGGTTCAAGTTCAAAGCAAGATTCTTTAGTGGAAGCTGGACAAATGCAGGCATTTACTTTTTTAATTCCTGTGTACTCAATTCACTTCAGCAATTGGCTTGTTCAGTTGGGTGTTCCTGCTCATTCTTTAGACCAAAATCTCAGCCATGGCTGCCGAACAGAGTCACCTGGGGAGTTTTTAAACAATACCAGTTCTCTGACCAGTTGACTTTCTTGGAAGGGAATCCCAGGCATGGGGTAGTTACTGATGCTGTTGTGGTCATTACTGTCTTAAAGCTGTGCAGGCAATTCTAATGTGCAGAAAGGTTTGAAAACTGCTATAGACTCTTACGTTTTGTTTCAAATCAAATGTCTAGGATTTACATCAGTGAACTGTTAACTCAAAATATATTAAATCCAAATTTGTTAAATTTGCTACTTAAGTAGTTGTTGTTTTCAGTCCTGTTGTTGTTTGAATGGGATGTTTGTTAAATCTTGTGGCCAGAATATTCAGTGAACAGATTTCCAACTGTATAACGAAATTCCAGGAAAAATATACTTAGAGACGTGGGAATTTGCTTTAATAAAAATATACTTGCCTTTAGATGGGAAAAAGATATGTATGGATAAATACATACATGCTGGTATGCATATAAGTACATTTAATATGAACACCAGCTTGTTGATCAATTTACTTAAATATAAAAGCTAGAAACTGGAGGGTGAACAGAAGACTATTTTTCTAAGGTCCCCTCATACTAAACTTTGCTTAGCCTCTTTTGGAAGCACAGAAATCAGCAAGAGATGTGAAAGAAAGGACTCCAGTGCTGGGACACCCTGGCTTACATGCTGTCTCTGCCCTTCACTCTCTCGTTCATCTTCCTGAACTCTGCCCCCATTTCTTTATCTAGAAATGATGCACCTATTTCTTATGGACCTTCTGAGGTATAGATGTGATAATAATTATGAACAACCCAGCACAGTGTCTACTATATTGCAAAGACAAATACCTCTCCCAATAATGACAAAAGTAAGAGCAACTAATGTCCATGTATCACTTTCTATGTGCCATGAACTAGGTTATGGGATCTCTGTGCATCACCTCACTGAATTGTAATACAACTTAGCCCCTCTTGTAGGACTTGATCTCTCAGTCTCTTAGCAGGAGATAGAAAGAAGAATGAGATTATAGAGTAAGGTAAAGTTTATACAGGCTCCATGACACGGCAAGGTCTAGGGTCCACCTTACTACCTGCTGTGAAACTACACGATATTTGTAATATATCACACAACTTTAAAAGAAACCCCAACCCTAAATAGCCACATGCACTTTAAACTTCCATTAAATATGAAGACATCAGATCACAATTATGACATGTGTAAAACTGAGTATGTTTACTTTGTAAGCTTACTATTATAGATATAGCATGAGGGAAGTTGGAAGTGCCCTCTAGGTCATTGGCTTGCAGGAGGACCCAGGGGTCCTTGCAGGGGCCATCAACTTGAGAGCACTTAAAGCCCATATACACTGCTTCAAGCAAGGACATGTTTCTTACTCATCCCTTCACGTAGTTGGTATTACATTGAACACTGTCTCTCTATCCAAAAATCTGTTTCCTACAGACAGAAATAAAGTGAAGTCCAAGAAAATATGATACAATATGATTTTCATTTAATTAATGTTTTTCTTAAAATAATGAAAATGTATATGCTTCAGAAGGTCACCTGCAAACATCCCATATCATCCATATCATTACCTTGGCATAGTTAGCTCAGTTACTAACCTCTAGCATTTCTGAATTGCTGCTTATTCTAATCTTGGTTCTCCCTCTGGTCTAAGTAATTTGAATTCATGCTGAAATTCCTCATTTGGAGGCTAAGATTCACAGAACTTTTCTGGATTCTCAGCACCTTCGTGTCCAAAGATCCGGCAAGCACTTTCAGCTACATTTGATCTCCTTTAAAAGTGTGATTTATAGCCATACTCTGTGATTTATGATGAAAAATATTCCTTCCAAGTTTCTCTGCCTCTCCCTCCCCTTTTTCCTTTCCATCCCTTTCTCTCTCTCTTCCCCTCCCCCACCCTGACTTGCCTCTTATTTCTGGACCCAGTAAATGAGAAATATTACTAACCACACCATCACTGTTGACTTGAGTGAAATATGATCTTCCTCCAATTTATGAGCTTCCAACAGCTTTCTTCGAAGTCTTCATCAGTGTTTTCTATTCTGAAAAATTCTATACCTTTCTCTAGCCAATTTCTGCTCAATGTCTCAAATATAATTCTCAGAGCAAGACCTTTAATATGGACTCCTTTCTGTCACCAAGAAGAAAATTCAGCCTGCAATAGATTCTAATTCCTTAAAACCTATTTACTCAGGACACAGTAAAACTGAAGCAAAGATATGAGATAGATACTCCACAATTATAATATTAAATTATAAGGTAGAATACTTATATCATACATTACAGCCAAAATCATTTGCAGCATAATTGTAGAAATCCAGCATTTCATAAAGTAATTCTTTTGAATTTTCTTAAGGAGTTGAGTGGACAATGGCTAAGAGACCAAATGCTAAGCCTTTTACATTGGTTACTAAGTGGCCAGATGAAACTTTAGGCAGTAAGAAATATAAACAATTTTTTAAAAATTTATCATTATAATTTTAACTTTATAATAATTATAAAAGCTAACATGAAATGAAACTGTCACATGCATATGCCATTCTAACTGTTCACATCTATTAATGTTTAATCATTACAGTAATCTAAGCAGATGTTTGCTATTTATTATCTCAATTTCACTGATTAAGAAATTGAAGTGAAGTAACTTGCCAGAGGTCACACACCTAGCTAAGGGTGGAGCCAGGAATCAGGCCCAGGCGGTCAGACACCCACTTCCTTACCCACTTGGCCACACTGCCTCAAGGAAGTGCCTTCATTCACTCACTCATGACACAAATATTTATTGAGTGCCACCTCCTAAGTCAGATCCCCTGCTCTGATGGACAGTCATATAATTAGAGAAGAGTGGAGTAACATGATAAGCACAACAAACAGGAGTGATAGAGGAGCATACAAACCAGACTCAAGAACATTAGAGGCCCCCAATGAGAAGGGACATCTAAATTGGGTGGATCAAATAATTAGTGGGATGAAGTAGACATAAAAAGGCTATGCAGTGAGGATGACCTTCCCAAAACAGAGAGAGTAACATGCAGAGGGCAGGAGGAACCAGGGAAAGAAAGATTTTTAGATAAGTCTTAAGCCAGCAATGTGATCAAGACATGGAGCAGGGGTAAGAGCAGATGAGAGGGACCACAGGGACAGTCTGAGGCCAGATCTTGCTACCCAGACCTGATGGTGCCCTTGAAAGATGCTAAGCAGATAGGATCAGATTTTCTCTTCAGAAAAAGATAGCTCTGGCTTCAGTGTGTTAGAAGACTAGAAATTGAGGGCCCAGAAGACCAGACAAGAGACTGATCTGGTTGCTGGAGCAAAAGATTTTAAGAGTCTGAACCAAGTTCATTGTGGCTGAAGTAGCCAAACGTTACAAATCATTAGTTTATAATATAAAGCTATAGTGCACAAAATAATGAAGTACAAATGTATGATGTATGATACATACTACATACACCCATACACTCATGTTGTAGATATTTTTAAAAATAATTATTCGAAAGCACCCAAGAAACAACCAAAAGCCAAGGAACTATAGTTAAGAATGAACAAAAAAAGATAAATCAGGAAGAAATCCTCGAGCATTCATTAAAGTGCAGTTACTGTAAATAATCATGTCCCATAGGAAATCTCAAGGGATAACTTTTTCCTGCCAGTGATAAAGCAAAGGAAATCTGAACAAAAACAAGAAAAGATTGCACAATTCGCTAAAATTAAAAAAAAAGAGAGAGATGATTGATTTGAGGTATGCAACAGGCAAAATCACGTAGGCACAGCCTCCAGAAATTGGAAGTACGGGATAAACACGTGCCAGGAGGCTGCACCCAAATTCCAACTCCTCCTGTTACATGAATTTTCCTCTACTTTCCCTTGGCTCGTTCCAGCAGAAAGCAGGAATCCTGCAATCAGTCACGAGTCCTAGATTCATCCCACCCTGTACCATCCATGTCTCTTCATGTCCCTTTTCTCCTGAACTTTGGAATTTTTCTTTTATATACCAATCAATAAATCATATTGATGGGAGGGGCTGTCCCATGTTTGTGAATACCACTGCACAATATTGCTTTATGTAGAAATGGTCTAATTCCCTCAAAATAGGGTTAGCTCTTAGCACCTTTCCTATGTGATCCATGCTCGGCCTTACTTAATGTCTCAGTGTTGGTGAAATAATTATAGCTACAAAAAGAAGTGGAAGCACCAAACATTTACTGAACATCTCCAACACACTAGGCTCCCAGACTAATGTTCTTCATATGTTATCTTACTGTATCTATCATCAAATCCTATGAAAGAGATGATAATATCTCAATTTTACAGTTAAGGCACTTTCCCAAATGTACTCAGAGCTTTAGTTGCAAAGTCAGGTTTAGAGCCTTGGTCTGATTCCAAAGTCTATACTCTTCCTACTATATCACATTCTAAAGTCCTCTAGTCTAAAGTCCTTGGAAAAAAAAGAAGGATACTTTCTTCTCTCATCCTTTATAAGGGCATCACGAGGATTGAAGAGAATTTTAAAAGAAACTGACCCCTCAAAAATGGCAAGATAGAAAATATTTTATGAAGGTACCTTCCTATGGAAAATCCTAAGAACCTTGCTTTTCATCCATGTTGCCATTTAAGTGAAAATGTATTTTTAAAACTTTCATTATGAATTTATTAAAGTATTTTAAAAACTATAACCCAGAGACAAGAGTGTTGCTTTGAGTTTCTTGAACAGACACAATGGGGGAGAGAAGTGGCAATGGGCTTGCCAGACAGACACCTACAATCCTGACTTTGTTACTTACAAACCACATAGCTTTGGGCAACTGATTCAACCTCCCAGACCATCAGTGTCACTGCTCTCTTGTATTTTCACCTCGAAAATCATATCTGGCATTACTTCTGTGGGGTTTTTGATAATTAAAGCAGTCACAAGTTCACCCAGATTCAAGGAGAATGAACAAAAAATTACAAGTCTCAACAATAAGAAGAGACCCCCGAGAATTTTCCAACACCTACATAGGTCTGACCTCATAGGCATGACAGGAAGTTAGAGACTCCGACCAAAATGTCAGTAAGAGACAAGATACCCAGCAGGAAAGGAGATAGTTAATATAATGTGGTTGGGGAGGAAAAAGTTATTAAAGCCAAAGTTCTGTGTTTATGGCCATATCACATTGAGAATCCTCAACAAACCATTTATAACAATTTTCCATATATAAAAAGAAACCAAAATCTGAACATTTATGTGAAGGCCAAGACAAAAAAAAAAAAAAATCTATCATTTAAACATCACCTATTAAAAAAAATAAAAAATAAAAAAAATAAACATCACCTATTATCACATGCTTGCCTTCCTCAGACTCAGTTTCTTTTAAAACATTTGACAAGTAAGAGTATTTTGACCTGAGTATCTTTTCAACATTAAAATAGAAGGAATATATATTTAGTGAGAATTTTCACGTATAAATATCTTTATAAATCTTTTAGTACCTAATCCAAAAACACTGTAATGCACAAGGATAATTTATCCCTTCTCGACGATTTTTAAATACGAGCTCTAGGAAAATAGACATCTCACTCAAGATCATAAAATGAACTTAATGCAAGCCTCGTATTTTAGCATATGGCCCAAGGTTCCCAGGGCAGATGCTACCTAGAGAGCAATGGAAACTTCCTAAAAGAATATGTCTTGTTAAAATACACTTTCGACAGTCCTTTACAACTAAAATAGACAGGGAAAGCAAGTGATGGCGTGCCCTCCCCTACAGCTGGTAGCTCCAATCTGCTGCACTTTTTCCTAGAGAGATAATGATTGTGAATCATATCAGCTCTTGCTTTGAGAATGGTCCACAGACGCTGGGAGCAGATGGGCTTTTTGGCAGCGGAACACCTATTTCCTGTCAACCACAGGTGAGTAGTAGACTACCTTCTTAAATAAGCCACACCTGCTAATGCAGGGACTAGCAAGTTACAAATGTGATAGCCAACTCATGACAGCATGCTACATATATGTAAAGAAGGCTGACCATCTTTGGGCTTTACTTACAGGAGTTTACACCTATTTAAAAAGAGTAGCCGATCCATATATCAAAAATCATTCCAGTTTTCATAATTGTATATTATCTAGGAAGCAAACAGTGAACCTTTCTTTCAGTAGGCAAGCATTGCAAATGAGAGGATAAGATTTCAAATATAATGGTGGTAGCAGAAAACAGTGTGCAGCAATGCAATAGAGGGGGGAATCGGGAATGCGAGAAAACACGGAGCAAAGAGAAAAAATAGGGCACCAACCACAGCTCAGTGTGTGGGAAGAACTACAACCCACATTCAAGGAGGCACAGATTCCTCTTCAACATCCAAATTGCAGCCAGGGATCAAGTAGACAACTCGAACTACAACCATGGGGTATGTACATAGTGGGATGGAAGCAAAATGGGAAAGAGGAGATGGAAGAGGAACCATTGCTTGTGGGATATGCCACCCGCAGCCTGAAAGACTTCTGGAGGATGTGGGAGAAATGGAATCCTTGCACAAACTGGTGGGAATATAACATGGTTTGGCCACTTTGGAAAAACAGTCTTGTAGTTTCTTAAAAAGTTAAACATACACTTACCATAGGCCTAACAATTCCACTCTAAGTACCTACCCAAGAGAAATTACTACTTTTATGTGAATGTTCATGGAAGAATTATTCATAATAGTCAAAAGCTGGAAATGACTCAAAAAATAAAATTGTTATTTTATTGTTAAAATAAAATTGTTATTGTTACCTTATTGTTCTTCAGGTAGCAAATGGATAAACAAAATTTGAGATGTTCTTATGATGGAATACTATTCAGCAACAAAAGGAATGAATTCCTGATACGTGAAAAACACTTGGAGAAAACTTAGAAATATTATATAAGTGAAAAAGTTAGACACAGGGGCGCCTGGGTGGCTCAGTCACTTAAGCAGCTGCCTTGGGCTCAGGTTGCGATCCTGGGGTCCTGGGATTAAGTCCCAAGTCAGGCTCCCTGCTCAGTGGGGAGTCTGCTCCTCCCCCTGCTCATGTGCTCTCTATCTCTCTCTCAAGAAAATAAATAAAAAAATCAAGAAAAGAAGTTATACACAAATGACTACATATTCTATGATTCAATTTATATGAAATATCTGGGGAAGACAACAGACATGAGCCAGTGGTGCCTGGAGCTAGAAGTAGAAGAAAGAAATGACTGCCATGAAGTTTTTGTTGTTTGAGAAAAGGTGTTAAGTATCCAAGTTTCAATAAAACATTGCTGTCAGACTAAGAACCAAAAAGACCTCAAACTGCCTTAAAAAGGCCATCAATAAAACACTAACATGGAGTCTGATGCAGTCACTTAAACATTTCATTTATAAGATACATTTTTACATGAGAAATTTGATAGAATGGTGGTTTGGTGGATTTAGACATTAATAAGTCACTTTGGATATATACCTCATGAACATCAAGCTTCTACCTTAACTTAATCAAAACAGTGTAATATCGATGTAAGAAAAGACATATTTTATGCTTTCTTATTTACCCAAGAGAAGTAAAAACATGTCCACAAAGTACATGTATACAAATGCTCATGGCTGCTTTATCTGTAATACCCAAAAACTAGAAACCACCTAAATGTCCATGAAGGGGTGAAGAGATAAATTGGGGTGAATCCACATAATAGGATGCTACTTAAAATAAAAAGGAACAAACTAATAAATGCAACACTGTGAATGAATCTGGAAACCGTGCTGAGCAAGAGAAGTTGGACATTTAAAAAATGCATATGAAGTAATTCTATTTATATGAAATTCTAGGACAGGAAAACTTATCTGTAGCGATAAGAGAGTATCAGCGGTTGCCTGGGGCCATGTGGGATGGGGGACGATTGCACAGAAGCTGGAAGACACTTTTGGATGTGATGGAAATGTTCTATATCTGACTGTGGTGGTCGCCTAGTTTGTGCCTAGGCCTAGTGGGTCTGCTTTGCATCTTGGCTCCACCACTCACTTAGGTTATTTCTAACCTTCCAATGCCTCAGCTTTATCATCTGTGAAAGGGGTATAATAATAATACCTATTTCATAAGGCTGCTGTAATTATTTTTAAAAATGAGTTAATAGGGCTGCCTGGGTAGCTCTGTCAGCTAAGCATCCAGTTCTTGATTTCAGCCCTGGTCATGATCTCAGGGTTATGAGATCGAGTCCTGCATAAGGTTCCACACTGGGTGTGGAGCCTGCTTGAGATTCTCGCTCTCCCTCCGCCCCTCTCTCCCTTCCCTCCATCTCTCTGTTTCTCAAATAAATAAATAAGTCTTTTAAAAAATGAATTAATAAATATGAAGATGTAAGAGAGGCTGAGAGATAGGAGTTCCTATATGTGCAAACCATTATTATTGTTAGCAAAGGACAAAGTTATATACATGAGGATATTTGGTAAAGAGGTGGTTACAAAAGCAAAAACTGGCTTGTATAGAAGTGGAAGCTACAAGGCTTTCACCTGATAGAACATTCTGTCATCATTAACTGCATGGTTGAATCTAGAGCATCTATTAGCATAACTTCTGGTATTAATGATTCACATGAAAAAAATCAGGTAAACATCTCAATAAATGCAGAAATGACATAAAAATCCAACATCCATCCCTGATACAAAGTAAAATAGTTCAATTATTACATCTAATCACATCAAAAGCCAGCATCAACTTTGATGGTAAAACTTTCAACTTTCCATTTAAATTTACAAAAAAAAAAAAAAAAAAAAAAGCAAAAAATGGTGTTGTCACTACTGCTATAATTCATTGTTCTAGAAGTAAAATCCAGTATAATCCAATTAAATAAATAAATAAATAAATAAATAGTCTACATATTGGAAAGGAAGATGCATAATTGTCATTCTTTGGAGATTATATGGCTGTACAAAAGGGGGAATCCCTGGGTAGCTCAACAGTTTAGCGCCTGCCTTCAGCCCAGGGCATGATCCTAGAGTCCTGGGATCGAGTCCCACATCAGGCTCCCTGCATAGAGCCTGCTTCTCCCTCTGCCTGTGTCTCTGCCTCTCTCTCTCTCTCTCTCTCTCTCTGTGTGTGTGTGTGTTTCTCATGAATAAATAAATAAAATCTTTAAAAAAATATGGCTGTATGAATGGATTAAGAGGCTAATTAAAAAATATCATTTATAAGAATGAATAATTTTCCTACATACAAACCATAATAAAGGAGAAAATAAATAAAATCTTACAAAAACCAAAACAAATAATTAGGAATCATCTTAATGGTGAATGGTGCAGAATAAATATGAATAAAGTATCCCAACTTTACTAAGAACACATAAAAGGAGAGTTGACTAAATGTTCCTATACAGAAAAACTCTAAACTATAAATTTATCAATTCAACCTTCAAAAAAATCAATTAAAAAAAGAACAAGACTTTGCAAGGTATTTGACAAAACTATATTAAGCTCATCTGGAAGATCAAATATACCAGAATAGCCAGGAGGAAAAAATCCAGAGAAAAAAAAATGAGAAAGGACTTTTTTTTTAAAACAAATATTAAAGCCCATAAAACTGGGATCCCTGGGTGGCGCAGCAGTTTGGCGCCTGCCTTTGGCCCAGGGCGCAACCCTGGAGACCCGGAATCGAATCCCACATCGGGCTCTCAGTGCATGGAGCCTGCTTCTTCCTCTGCCTATGTCTCTGCCTCTCTCTCTCTCTCTCTCTCTGTGACTATCATAAATAAATAAAAATTTAAAAAAATAAACATTAAAAAAACACATAAAACTATAGGAACTCAAACATTTTGTTGCAGTACTAGTGTATTCATTATCTACTGTTGTATAATAAGTTTTCCCAAAACATTGACTTAAACAACACAGGCATTTTGCCTCAAAGTTTTTTAGCTTCGGGAGTCTGGGTACGGTTCAGTTGGGTTTTCTGACTCTTGTCTCACAAGGCTACAAAGTACCAGCTAGGGCTACAGTCATTTCAAGTCTCAACAAGGTAGGACCTGCTTCCATACTCGTGTTTGGTTGTTGGAAGAATCCAGTTCCTCACAGGCTGAAACCTAGAGATCTCTCTCTCTCTCTTCCTTTGCCACATCCCCTCTACATAGGGCAGCTCACAACATGGCAACTCACAACAAAGCAAACAAATGAGAGAGAGAGAGTCAGTGAGAGAGAGAGAGAGAGAACTAGTCCTTGTAAGATGGAAGTCATATATTTTGTAATCTAATTGCTGACATGACATCCCATCACTTTTATAGCAGGTCACCATGTCTGGCCCACACTCAAGAGGAGGGTATTACACAAAGGTATGAACACCAGGATCCATGGAGGCCATCTTACAAATCTTCCTAGCACAACTAGAAAGACAAACTATTGAAAGAACACGAAGAAAAGGGACGCCTGGATGGCTCAGTGGTTGAGTGTCTGTCTTAGGTTCAGAGCGTGATCCCGGAGTGCTGGGATATGGAGCGCCAGGATGGAGTCCCACATCTGGCTTCCTACATGGAGCCTGCTTCTCCCTTGCCTGTGTCTCTGCCTCTCTCACTGTGTCTTTCATTAATAAATAAAATCTTAAAAAAAAAACACGAAGAATATAAAAACAGACCCAAATTCCTTTGCGAGTTTAGTATATAATAAAGATAGTATTCCATATTAATGGTAAATAATAAAGAGCTCTATTGATTATAATGTCTTTGCCAAATCAAATCATTTCCAAATCATATTTTCAAATAGCTAGCTAGCTATCTGGAAAAAAAAATCTGGACCTCTTCCATAGAGTAGTTAATTCCTGATGGGTCAAAATAGTACATGTAAAAAGAATAATAAGTACTAGAAGTAGACATAGGATTTTAACAATTATTATCTTGGAGTCAGAAAAGTATTTCTTAACCTGACACAAAATCCAGAAGCTATAGGAGAAAAAATCTGAAATCATTTGCCTATATAAAAACATGGATGCCTATTTCATCCATATGGAATGAAAAATTAGGAGAAAAAATATTTCCTACACATCTGACAAAGAGCCTATTTTCTTGATATAAAAATAGTACTTTCAAATAAGTTAGGAAAATATTTTATTTATTTGAGAAAGAGAGATCATGACCAAGCAGGAGAAGGAGCAAATGGAGAGGGAGGGCAAGAGAGAATTTTGAGCAGACTCCCCGCTGAATGCAAAACCCAATGTGGGGCTCAATCTCGCAACTCTGAGATCATGACCTGAGCCAAAACCAAGAGATGGAGGCTCAATGAAATGAACCACGCAAGGGCCATATAAGTAAGGAAAATATTAACCCAATAGAAAAGATGCTCACCTGAACTTATAATTAGAGAAATGTAATGTCAAAGGGAAACTGAAATACTATTTTTACCAATAAAAATTGCAAAAAAAAAATAAAGTTTTACAACTGACAGCTGCAAAAGTACAGAGAGGATATAAATTCAGACTGTCTTGGAGATAACCATTTGGCAAATTCTTTCAAAGTTTAAAAGCATATATAACCTTTGACCCAACAACTCTGCTGCTAATGATCTATCCTGTGGAATTCATGAAAGCACACAAAGATCACACACACACACACACACACACACACACACACACACACACATAAAACCATCTTTTAGATTGCAATCAAGCCTGCCAGGTGTTGTCTAGGTTATGCCCTGCACCGGGCACCCTGAAGTAGCAGTGAGGTGGGAGGTGGGGGTTGGTAATCATCTACTCCAATCAACAAACCAAACATCCTGGTTTGGGGCTGTATCCATTGAGAGAAGTGTATCAGTTATCATCCTAGTAGGAAATGGATGGCACAGTCAATTTGGGTGATTTGAGCTCTACCTACTTATAAAGGTAGAGCACAGAGTAGAGAAGCTAGAGAGGATAGCGCAGTGTCCTAGGACTAGAGAGACAAAAATACAAGAGCAGCTATTAGAGGAGGGAAGAAGGAGCTTGAAAGTTTAAGAGAGGAAGCCAGCCCCCAGCAAGCAGGCAAAAAAAAAGATCTTAGGGAGGAAACACCCCAAACTCCCCTTACTTTCTCCTTCCAATTTCCTACAGCTGCTCCCATTGGCTGAACCCACACAAAAGGAAAAGAATATGTTGATGTGATCCATATGCGGATCAGCTCCCCAGGGAACAGAGCAAGGTGGGCCCTGATGAAGAGCAAGACTGGAAAGACTCAGAGAAGACGTCCTTCAGGGCACCTGGGTGGCTCAGTGGGTGAGCATCTGCCTTTGGCTCAGGTCACGGTTTTGGGATCGAGTCCCACATCAGGCTCCCCGCAGGAGCCTGCTTCTCCCTCTGTCTATGTCTCCGCCTCTCTCTGTGTGTCTTTCATGAATAGTTAAATAAAATATTTTTTTAAAAAGAAGAAAGAATAAAATAAAATAAATAAAATAAAATAAAATAAAATAAAATAAAATAAAATAAAATAAAATAAATAAAATAAAATAAAATAAAATAAAATAAAATAAAATAAAATAAAATAAAATAAAAAAGACGTCCTTCCTAGAAGAGTGTCATTTTCTAATCCATACAAAAGTGTCATGGAGTTGGCTACCACCTTAGTGTCCACATTTTATTATTGCACCAGAAAAGAAATAATTTAAATGTTCATTACTAGAGGACCATGTTCCAAATTAATGTACATAATACAATAGAATGTTATCGAGCTTCTTTTTAAAAAAAAAAATGAGAAAAATGTATAGGGACTGGTCTGAAAAAGAAACCATTAAGACATTTTATTAAGTATGAATGATTTTCTCTGTGTATGGGATGTACACAAACTTAGATAACATGTAATATAGAAAACGTTATGTTATATAAGAATATACTTTTATATGCCTGAAAATTTCTAGGATTGTTGAGACTCCTAAAAGTGGTTATCTCTAAAGAGGAGGGAGAGGTAGTAGGAGGGCCAGTTAAGAAACTTTAGGGGGATCCCTGGGTGGCGCAGCGGTGTAGCACCTGCCTTTGGCCCAGGGCCCAATCCTGGGGACCCGGGATCAAATCCCGTGTCGTGCTCTCGGTGCATGGATCCTGCTTCTCCCTCTGTCTGTGCCTCTGCCTCTCTCTCTCTCTCTCTCTCTCTCTGTGTGACTATCATAAATAAAAAATAAATAAAAATAAATTTAAAAAAAAGAAACTTTAGGACCAGCGAGGAGACTATATTTTCATTTTATATCACTCCTATAACAAAATAAAAGTAATTTAAAAGGTTACTTTGGCAAAACTATTTTTTAACATTGTCTACCAGAGATACAATAATACTATGTAAAATAAATATAATATTAAAAGATGGAAAATTGCATATACAATATGATTATAAAAATATTTAGAAAATATATATAGGGAGAAAACTGGTAAAAAAAAAAAAAAAAAAGGAAGCCTCAGACATTATCAGTAGTTATCAGTAGTTGTATATACGTGGGATTATGATTGGCATGTTTTAACACTCTTACATTTCCTAAATGTTTTTAATGAGAAGATGGTACTTTTTCAATGGAAAAGGGAAATATTTTAGAATGATGGCTCCAAACTTTTAAAGAAGTAGAAATCATTCTTTAATGAATTCTTATACAGAACCCCAATCATAAAGAAGACATTTAAATATTTTCTAGATGAAGTTTGAATGTTTAAAGTTAAATATAGTTGGGAATACCAAACATAATAAGATATTAAAACATCTTCAATCTCGTGACACAAAAACAACAGGAAAGTGGATACTGTTGCCAGTCATCACTGATCTTTTTAAGGGAGGCAGGGGACAGAAGGAGAGGGAGAAAGAGAATCCCAAGCAGGCTCCATGCCCAGCATGGAGCCCAAGGCAGGGCTTGATCTCACAACCCTGAGATCATGACCTGAGACAAAATCAAGAATCAGACACTCAACCAACTAAGCCACCCAGATACTCCTAATAATTTTTTTAATGTACATCATTAGCACTTTCTTAAGCCAAGTTCTGATTCCTTAGTTTTGTTCTTCATTGGACAAAGAATCAGTTTATAGGAAAAATTTGAAAGCTGGAAAAGTTGACTTTAACTATAGAAATAGAAATTTTAGTCCTAGCTCAAGCATAAGGGGGAGTTTAGTTCTAAAAATCTCTCCATTATAGCCTTCTCATCAGAAGAGGAGAAACGGATATAAATTATATGATTTCAAGAGCTTGGATGGAACCCTGGATTTCTAGAATCTGTAATAGGAGAAGACAAAGGAGTGTTTGTCTTTTTCTTTAGTGATGTGGACTCCCACCCACTGTGCTCACCACACAGAAGGAAAGTCATGTTGTAAAAATTCTGTTTCTCATTTGCGACCAAATGAAGTATTGGAACACTTGCTGTACAACATAACTTTTAAAGGAAAGTTGGCCAATTTTCTTCTTGGAAGAAGAAATGAAATCATCCCAAAAAAGCACTTTGTGAACTATGAAGGAAATGGGGAAATAAGCCTTTCCTCTTGTGAATAAAAACTCAATGTTACTGTATTTAGTAGTGAATAAACTGAAAATAGAAAATGTTTAATAGAGATCTTAATGTCTCTTAAAATAAGAAAGAGAAGTCAAACAAAATTTGCTGAGTACTCAGATTAGAAGTTCATGTGACCAAAAGACACATTTCTATTGGACAAAAAGCAACCATTCAGAAATATGCATCCTGCTTTTTGCTGAGTATTTACGTAACAAGAGCCATTATATAGCAAAGGGGAAATGGGTACATGAAATAACACTGGATCATTTTTATTTTTAATTAACTCGAGGAATGAAGAGTTATAAGGAATTGAGATGTTGAGCATAAACCCAAGTTTTTCCATTGGGAAATAGTAGAACCCACATTCTTATCAGGTGTTAAATCAAAGTTCATTATCGACATACACTAACTTTCTTTATATGAGGATTTTTAAAAAAAGATTTCTTTATTTACTTTGGTGGGGGGAGAGAGAGAGAGAGAGATAGGGGGATGGGCAGAGGGAGAATCTCAAGCAAACTCCCAACCGAACACAGAGCGTGATGCAGGGCTCAATCCCACGACCCCAAGATCATGACCTGAGCTGAAATCAACAGTCAGATGCTTAACCAACTGATGCTCAGCCACCCAGGCACCCCTGTTAAGATTTTAAAGTGTGAGAAATCTTCACATGGACATTCTTGAGACCAAAGAAAAAATATTTCCCATTTTTTATCTTGTATAAAATGTAAATTTTAAATGCAAAATATGAATTTGACTATGATTTCCAGTGTTATTTCTTTTTAAAATTATTTTAATAGACTTTTAGGGTTTTTTTAGAACAATTTTAGGTTTATAGCAATTGAGAGGCAGATGCAGAGATTTCCCATATACTCCCTGCCCCAACTCCTGCATAGTCTCCCCCTATTACCAATATCCCCCATCAGAGTGCTATGTTTGTTACAATTGATGAACGTATTATTGATACATCATCACTCAAAGTCCACAGTTCACAATAGGGTCCAATGTTGGTGTTGCATATTTTATGGGTTTGGACAAACTATAATGACATGTATTCATCATTAGAGCATCATACAGAACAGTTTCACTATCCTGAAAATCCTCTGTGCTTCATCTTCTCATCTCCCTCAATCCCTGACAACCACTGATTCTTTTAGTGTCTCCATGGTTTTGCCTTTTCCAGAACATCATATAATTGGAATGATATAGTATATAATAACCTTTCAGGTTGTCTTCCTTCACTTAGCAATAGGCATTTAAGTTTCTTCATGTGTTTTCACGGTTCAATAACTTTTTAAAAAACTGAATAATATCCCATTGTCTGGATCCATTCACCTACTGAAGGACATTCTTTGTTGCTTCCAGATTTCAGCATATATGAATAAAACTGCTATAAACATCCATGTGAAGATTTTAGAATGGACAAGTTTTTAATTCCTTTGTGTAAATACCACAGAACACAACTGCTGGGTTATATGGTAAGAGTATGTTCAGTTTTGGAAGAAATCACTAAACTGGGGCACCTAGATGGCTCAGTTGGTTAAGTGTCCATCTCTTGATTTTAGCTCAGGTCATGATCTCCAGGTCATGAGATCAAGCCCCAGTTGGGCTCTGCATTCAGCAGAGTCTGCTGGAGATTCTCTCCCTCTGCCCCTCCCCTGCGTGCTCGCTCTCTCACTCTCTCTCTCTCTCCCAGATGAATAAATAAATAAATAATCCTTTAAAAAAAAAAAAAAGAAAAGAAAGAAATCACAAAACTGTCTTCCAAGTGACTATGCTATTTTACATTCCCACCAGCCATGAACAAGATTTCCTTTTGTTCCGCATCCTCACTAGCATTTGGTGTTGTCAGTATTCTGGATTTTGGCCATCCTAATAAGTGTGTAGTAATATTTAATTGTTTTAATTAACATTTCTCTGATGACATATGATGTGAAGCATCTTTTCATGTGCTTATTTGTCATCTATATGGTTGGTTTTTTTTTTTTTGTGTGAGATGTTCAGCATTATTTCTTGCTGGGAAAAAAATATTTCTTCAGCGGCATAACGTTGAGAGTGGCCAACCTCAAGTTAACATCCCTGCATAAATTTTGCAAAGCTGCCAGGTGGAGGAACAGTTTTCCTTTGGAAGAGAACCAGAGGTTTGCTGAAACCAGCAAATGGCTCAAAATAAGAAACCTGAGTTTCAGACTGCTCACTCTTCGAAGCTTTGGGTAATTGCTGCATCTGTAAAACATCAACAGGTCCCAGGTGGTGATAACACCCTATGATTCTCGCCAGGCTGCATTGTGTACTTATTCTTACAAGTGAAGAATAAGAATAAGAATATTCTTACAAGCTCAAGTGAAGATTGCCTTACAGCCTGGCGGTATGATTTCTTTTAAGATATCTCCTGTCAAGATCATTTATTTAAACATTTTAACTCATTCAAGATAAGATCCTTTAATAAACCTATAAGATAATTACTTCTCTCCTAAGCAAGGGATACCCTTTAGCTAACCAAGTGGCCAACACGCAGTCAGTTCTTATAAATACTTGCTGACATGTATTAAAGAGCATTGTCTACAATTCTTCTCATCAGTTTTTCTCATCATAATTATTAAAAAGCATCAAATAAAGTTGTGTGGCACATTTTCTCTTCCTGAAACCATTTCTCATGAACACAAAATTTGAATTAGGTAGAAATAACAAATTTTAGGCATATTCATGGAACATTTCTCAAAATCATTTACAAGTCACAGCATCATTATGTCTTTATACCATGCAATCACTCAGATGTAGTAACACAATATTACCATTAATAGTAGTATTCTTATCCTAAAACATAGGTCAATTAGTATCTACAAAAAAGCTCCAAATCTTAAGTTGAAAATAAAACATTTAGAGAAATATATATTTTGTGCCTGTTTTTAACATTTGATTCCCACCATATGGAATGAAATAGTAAAGAATTCATGACTCTATCACTAAGGTGTAACTTTGGGCAGTTGATTTTTTTTACCTTGGCTTTCTTTCTATAAAAATGGTCATCATTCTAAAATGGCCCTCATAGTTTGGTGTGCAAAGGGTGGAAAAAGCATGCAACTCCCACTTAACAACTCAACTGTTGGTACTGATGACACAACAAGCTTGGTTCATTTGTTCCAGTTAGCTTGATGGCTCTGAGAAAGAGCTTAGGAATGGCATTCAACCACCGAAATTCATTTTGTTGTAATGGTGGTGGAGGTGGTTGTGGTTTCGGCAGTTGAGCTTGCAGAAAGTGAGCAGAGAGCTCCAAATTCACTGCAATTTATCTGACCAAGATCTGCTATAAGGTGAAAGTATGTAGCTTCTCAAGTTGCAAAAGTGAAACAATTCACAGCTACCACATAGTTGGGTCAGGTCTATGCTTATAACAGTGGATCTTTCTGTTGTTTACAGAAACGTATGCCCAAAATGAGTTCACCTTCTTTGGCTGCCAGGATTAATGCTCCTGTGGAGCAGGTCTGAGCTGTTTTTAGGAGCATGGCTCCGGCAAGCTGTTGAGAAACATGGCCTAGTGCGCATTAGGTTTCCCGACATAGGTAATTAGAGCTGATGGTCCAGTTTCCAGAACTATCCAAAATTACAGAGGAGGCTCACGTGGGGTCTGGGCTTGCCCGGCTCTGTCATCATTGTTTCCTGTCTCTCCAGTAAGGGCCTGAAGAGACATTTGCCAAGAAGCTCACATGGAGAGGCCAATTTACCCTGGTAGTTGGTGGATCAGAAACAGAAACTCAGTTGCCTGAGTTTTAATCTAGTGTATTTCCCAACCACACTGGGGGAGAGTAAATAAACCATTACTATTTTAATCATTTTGCTATGAAAATAACATTTCAGCTTTCCTCCTGGATAGAGTAATGCATTGAAACAGCACCCTTTGCCATATATTCTGGTTTGTGCACAGACTGGACATATACTTCTTTTGGAGGCTACCAATTTATCTTATTTTGATTTATAAGACACCTACATAAAGGTTCCTGAGGAAAAGTGTCAAAATATTTGAAATATACTAGACTCCTCTTCCTAAAATTTAATTTGCCATCTTCAACAGAATTGATTTATATTTTTCAAACATGAAAATATAAGAACTCAATGTGGTTGTGAGTTCTGGAAACCATCTTTCCAGAAAGCACTTCCTTTTTTTTTTTTTTTTCTCAAGTTTTCATTTAAATTGCATTCAGTTATCACACAGTGAAATACTAGTTTGGGTGGAGAATTTAGTGATTCGTCACTTACATACAATACCCTGTGTTCATCACAAGTATTCTCATTAATCCCCATCATCCATTTAAGCCATCCTCCACCCACCGCCCCTCCAGCAACCCTAAATTTATTCTCTATAGTTAAGAGTCTGTTTTATGGTTTGCCCTTCTCCCCCTTTTTTCTCCCATGTGTTCATCTGTTTTATTTCTTAAATTCCATGTATGAGTGAAATCATATGATTATTGTCTTTCCCTGAGCTATTTTGCTTAGCGTAAACCCTCTAGTTCCATCCACGTCATTGCAAATGGCAAGAGTTCATTCTTTTTGATGGCTGGCAATATTCCATTGAACATATATACCACACCTTCTTTATCTATTCATCAGTCGATGGACATTTGGGCTCTTTCCATAACTTGGCTATTGCTGATAATGCTGCTATAAACATTGGGGTGCATATCTCCCTTCAAATCCGTGTTTTTATATCCTTTGGGTAAACATCTAACTGCTGGATCATAAAGTAATTCTATTTTTAACTTTTTGAGGAACCTCCATACTGTTTTCCAGAGTGGCTGCTCCAGTTTGCATTCCCACCAAGAGCATAAGAGGGTTCCCCCTTCTCCACATCCTCAACCACTTTCTTACACCATACCTAAAAATAAGTTCAAAATGGATGAAAGACTTAAATGTGAGACAGGAATCCATCAAAATCCTAGAGGAGAATACCGGCAGCAATCTCTTTGACCTCAGCTGTAGCAACTTCTTACTAGCCACATCTTCAGAGGCAAGGGGAACAAAAGCAAAAATAAATGATTGAGACTTCTCCAAGATAAAAAGCTTCTACACAGCAAAGCTAACAATCAACAAAACTAAAAGGCAACCTTCAGAAGGGGAGACGATATTTACAAATGACATATTTGATAAAAGGTTAGTATCCAAAATATATAAAGAATTTACAAAGCTCAACACCCCAAAAAATAATCCAGTTAAAAAATGGGCAGAAGAAATGAAAAGACATTTTTCCAAAGAAGGCATACTGATGGCTAACAGACACATGAAAAGATGCTTAACATCACTCATCATTAGGGAAATACAAATCAAAACTATAATGAGATACCACCTTGCACCTGTCAGAATGGCTAACACTACCCTTTTATTTTTGAGTACCTAAAATATTCAAAAATAACAAGAAGTCATAAAATCGGCTAACAAGTAATGAGATACTGCCCTTGTTCTTCCCGCAACTTATGCATTTCTCACTATTTCATACAATTTCTAATTGATTAAGAGAGGGATCCATTGATGTTCTAGTTTTTTTTATTAACAAAGCATGAAAGAATTATTGCCATTAATGATGCATCCAAATCCTTAAAGAGATGGTAATTATGGGCAGAGACATTAGAAAAATGGGAAGAAATGATACCCTCCCACCCTGTCAAAGTCACAACAACACATATGGAATGGAAACACATCATGTTAGAATAAGAAAAGACTTAGAAAATATCTACATCCTTCGCCACACACACTCCTCATTTTATAGACGAGGACACGAAGGGAAGCCCTTTGTGACTGATGCAGAACCAGAAGATAGATTTCCTGGCTCTTTCCATTAAACCAGACCTCCATTGCCTCAGTCGAGGTAAATTAATGGTGTTCTAGAAGAAAATCTGCATTCCCTTTCACCTTTTTTTTTTTTTTCCTGAGCATCCAATCTTTGCTTCTGTTTCACAAGGTAGGAAGAATAAAGGGAAGGTCAAACAAGAGATATGCATGAAGCATCAGGAAGGGGCTCCTTCCTTACTGCGGTGGGTAGAAAAGTAAAACACAAAGTACCCCACAGTCAGGAAACAGGGTAAACTCATCTTCACCAATGTTATCATTTATATTGTCAAGTATACTCAGTCTGTATTTCTTCAACTTTCAGATCCTTTTAAAAGTATAATGATTATACTGTTCCCTGCACTTCCGGAATTTTTGGTCAGTAGTGTTTTACTAAGTTGTTCTTTCTCCCCCCAGATTAGCAGTTAGGCCTGTTGCTTTAAACAGCACATCCACCTCACATGATAAGCATTTTGAGCCTATTATTTGAAAATTTACCTAACATATTGTTTTAATTGAAATATATCCTGTGCTTTCTGATTTTGCAAATACATTATAGAATGTAGACTGAAAAACAGCAAGGAATTATTTGTCAAGAAATGCAGTAGATAGGGGTGCCTGGGTGGCTTAGTGGACTATATGTCTTCCTTCAGCTCAGGTCCTGCTCCCAGCTCAAAGGGAAGCCCGCTTCTCCCTCTCCCTCTGCCTCCCCTCCTCCTCTCCTTGTCAGGTTCACACCTGCTTTACAGCTCTCTCTCAAATAAATAAAGTCTTAAAAAACAAATCAAAAAAAAGAAATGCAGTCAATGAATAATGGAAGCTGACTCAGATAAGTGCCTAAAAAGGTGCTTAATATTAGAAATCTATATTCTGATCCTTTTGAACTATTTAACCTTAACAGTTACCAAGCATATTTTTCAGAATGTGTTGTTTTAACATCTAATGCTGGAGTATAATCTCGCCAAGAGCAGGGGTACACATCAGTTTCATTCTCTGGGAGTCCCCAACACTTGGAAATGTGTCTAGCAGTTAGAAATCATTCAATAAATATTTTTTAAAAAATAAATGCTGCCCTATATGGATAGAGGATTAACTTGATTTGGCTAGCTAAGCAATCAACAACTCATCTGAACATTGAGCAATTGAGCAAAATCCCTAATGTCTCTTGCTCAAGGTTGGGTTGCATAATGAGGATCTCTCTGACCATGTAAGTTATCTGGGAATGATATCAAATACGTCAGCCTAACAAAGACACCTCAGTGAGTTATCTTGGGAATTCATCATCTTCTGCACGTCTAAGGAAATACAGCACATTTTGACAGAGAGCCACAATTCATGATTCCATGATATAATTGACATAATTGCAGCACTTAAAATAAATTTTCCTTGCTTTTGGATAGATCTTGGCAACCTCTAATACACAGTGTCTTTTTTTTTTCCCCCAAAAGAGAATATAGTTATGTAAAGTGTGCTAGCATAATTCTTTTTAGAGGAAAACTTCCTCATTATGTCATTATCAATATATTTGTTTTGTATAGCCCTAATTCTAAGAGACTACTCCTTTGATTGGTAAGGTGGAAGAAAGGCACTAAGGGACAGGATGATTCATGGAGAAACTGAGAAAATGGAAAATGTTGGGAATTCAGATGAGACAGACCAATAAAGCTGCAGGTGTCAACACTATCCATAACCACTGCTCTGTACTTAGAGATGGAAACTCCACCTGCCTATCATACTTTCTGGAAAAGCTTAGGGTGAGGAGGGATGGGAAAGATATGGGCAGCATCACCATGGAAAAAAAATCACAAGTATAAGGGAAAGGAGGGGAACTGAGTGGGAAAAATTAGAGAGCGAGACAAATCATGAGAGACTCCTAACTCTGGAAAACAAACAAAGGGTTGCAGAAAGGGAGGTGGGTGGGGGGATGGGGTGAATGGGTGACAGGCATTAAGAAGGGCACTTGACGGGAAGAGCCCTGGGTGTTATACTATATGTTGACAAATTGAACTTAAATTCAAAAATATGATAGATAGATAGATAGATAGATAGATAGATAGATAGATAGAAAGAAAGAAAGAAACAATATAAGGGAAAAAATTACAAGTAAGAGAGTTGTGCTCATTTTGAAACAAAACAATGTGTAGATGGTGGAAGAGCTACAGCTAGAGGCAAATGCACAAAACCTAGGCAACCAGACTCTAACAATGCCAACCCAGCAAGTGTCAGCAAGGCAACTCACAGACTCTTAAGAAAGGGAAATTTATGGTAAATCAATCTCTTTGGTTAACAATATCTTCTTTACAAACAGGAGCTGCACAATCAGAGAATCATTGGTTTCTGAGTTTCACCACTGGCCAACTGTGGGGCATTGGACAAGTAGTAACTCCCTCTAGGCCTCAACTCGACATCTCTTACGTGAAGAGCATAGTCCCATTTCTCATGTCTGCAGAGGCTTTGGCACAGGGGCTGGTGTACAGGAAAATATCAGTAAGAGGTACCTATTATTTTTTATATTTTGTATGCAGGGATGTGAAAATTGTTTTTTCTTTCTTTCTTTCTTTCTTTCTTTCTTTCTTTCTTTCTTTCTTTCTTTCAGTGGGCTTCATGCTAGGCATGGAGCCCAACATGGGACCCAATGCCACCTCCAACCTTGAGACCAAGACTCAAGCTGAGGGGATCCCTGGGTGGCGCAGCGGTTTGGCGCCTGCCTTTGGCCCAGGGCGCGATCCTGGAGACCCGGGATCGAATCCCACGTCAGGCTCCCGGTGCATGGAGCCTGCTTCTCCCTCTGCCTGTGTCTCTGCCTCTCTCTCTCACTGTGTGCCTATCATAAATAAATAAAAAACTTAAAAAAAAAAAATTAAAAAAAAAAAAAAGACTCAAGCTGAGATTAAGAGTTGGACACTTAACCAACTGAGCCACGCAGGTGCCCCTTCCCTTGGTAATTTAATAATTAACCAACCAACCAATCAATTAGTTAAAATAGAGAAATTGATGCATTTGTTTCTATGTCTCCATCTTCTGTCATCTCCTACTTCATGAACCTGCGTCAGAGCTAGGACACCCTGGTCTCTGCCTATGCTGATTCCTGCATCTTCTGGCCCAGCTCCCAGTCACAGTGATTTTGCAGCTACAAGAGCACTGTTTCAAAGTCAGCCCAAAGAAGAGCAAAGCGGACTTTTATCAACACCAAAGTGGCCAAATGAAATCAAAAGATGAAGTCAAAGCCATGGAAGCAACTCATAGGAGAGGAGATACAGTCTAAAGTAGGAATCAGTGAACCTCAAGGGAGTGAGATCAAAGCCAGACTTCATTTCACAAAAGGAACATTGGTAAAAGGCTTCCCAAGTGTGAAAATCAAAGAGCTCTTCTCTGTCTTCTTCACATGATAGCATTCAAGGGTAGGAAAGGTAGATTTATGGGTCTGAGACTTCAGTTGAAAGCCTTGCCTTTCTCATGAAGTTACATGCCTGGCATTGTCAGCCCAATATGATGGATTATGTTATTGTTCCCCAGATTGGCTTTCTTTCCTATAAGGTGATTGTACATCCCCACCCATTTCCGGGTGACTTGTAGTACCTCTCTTTAGGTGGAGTACACTGCTCTGCCACATGATTGGGTTTGGCTGTATGACTTGCCTGAGCAAATGAAATGCAAGCAGAGGTGTAGTGTCCCAGTTCCAGCACACACTTAGAAGAATCACGTTTTTTTAGCCAATTCTCTGTTTTCTCTCTGCCACAAAAATAGCTTATCTCAACTAAGTGCTGCTTTTTTGCTGATCCCTGAAAAGAGGAGACATTTGGAGCAGAAATATAGCAAGCGATTCACAGCTACTGCCACACAATGCAAGTGGAAAATGAAAACTTGTTGGCATGAGCACCTGAGATTTGGAGAATGTGTGTAACTACAACTAAGCTGATTAACACATCTGATACCACAAAGTAGTAACACAGCTGCATTGGGATAAGCTTCCGGTCTCTAAGGCCATCCCATCGCTTAAGGGGTTTGAATTTTAATCTAAAGAGGAGCCAGAGATTACCTAGGATTGGTTCCAGATCTATGTTATCTGTGGTCAGATGTACCAGGGATAAAAGAGTAATCGTGCCATCCTAGAAGAGCTGGGCTGCTACAAGGTAAGCCATCATTATCCTAGGGAGTCATATTGTAAAATCATTTTACAATTCTGGGAGTGCCCATAACACAGATCAGCCTTGAAGGAGTCAGGTAAACATACGTTTATTATACCTGTCCCACTGCAACCCATTTCTGGGAACCCAAAGCAAGTTAGTTCATCCTCCCTCCTTGGAGTCTGAGGAATTAATACACGCAGTCGGGACTTTTAGAAACTGCTTCTTGGGCTCCCAGTTCTGCAACTGCCTTCATGGCTCTACCTCTCCCTTTTAAGTTGTTTATTTATGGGCTGTTTGACAACTCGACTGCTAAGCCATTGGCCTTGGGGTACAATTACAAATACTTTAAAACTGAAAGTTAGCATGTTTTTCAGATCAGTTAGAAGCATTTAAAAATATTTAGGGAAGAAGCCAAGAGCAACCAAAGCCCTAACCACCTGGACAGGCCCACAGGGACTTTCAGGGCCTGACAAACTCAGTCTTGCCAGGACTGGCAGAGAGGAAAGAATGGTGAGATTCAGAAAATGAGTAGGATGGCAGGAAAGCAGGCTGAGCAGAGGGCATGTGTTCCTAGAATGCTGCCTCCTAATCCAGCAAGGACAGACAGGGCTGGGAAGCAGACCTCAAGCATAGCTGTGGGAGCTACGCCCCATTTCTTGGCAAGCTTAGCTTGGTGGTGGGGCCCAGGCCTCCTGAAGACAGCCAGCAGCAAGCTGACTGGTGCAATCACAGATGATGTCTGCTGTCCCTGGAATGAATTATCCTTCAGAAGATTAGCAGCAAAGAAGATTCACTCTTTGGCAAGACCAATTTGAGGGAATGAGTCACCCTCTAGGACTTTGGAGTCTGGGAAAAAGGATGAACAGAAGGAACTCATGAAAGGCAAAGCTCAATGGGACCTGAATAATGATCATCCAAGGATGTGTTAACACAGAGCAGCCACAGCTGGAAAGGAGGTCAGAGCCAGGTTCCCCTATCAGGCCAGTGTTCTTCTTTTATAGATAAGGAAACTCAGTCCAGAGAGGCTAAATGATCTACCTGAGGCCACACAACCAGTGAGCATATGGCAGAGGCAGGGCAGGGCTGGGGGCTCAATTTTCCATCTGCTGGTGAGAGCTCTTCTTCAGTCTCCACACTTGTCTATTCCAAAATAAATATTAGGGCCTGGGAGGAACCCTTAACATCCTGTCCAGGTCAGCAGACAGAAGGTGTGACTACAACAGCAAGGCCTTCTGAAGCTTGATGCAATTAGCAAGTGATCAGCCCAGGATATTGAACTTTCTGCTCAAGATTTCCATACAGAATAGAGGTATAAGGTACTGTTGTATAGATATTATCTGCATGTGAGGGGCTGGGGGGGGATCAAACCATGTGATCTCCCCTAACCATTGAAACTTCATCTTTGAAAATTCTACAAGTTGATCTTATTGTTGGTGGTAAGGATCCTCCCTAACGAGAATTGCGTAAAGCATGAGTAAAATGCATCACTCTCCCTTTGGACCTGGGGATAGGAAAGGCAGGTGGGTGGAGTGGAAGGCACTCAGAAGAGGAAGGAAGATGAGGAAAGTGCTTAACAAAAATACTTACTGACAAATAATGAAAACAAAGAACTTGGCCGAGTGGGTGCAGCTAAATTAGGTTTTCATATGAGAAACAGACTAAAGGACTCATTTAAAATGCTTGTAGGTAGACTGGACATTGTTTCAAAACACTAGATTGACATGAAGATCATAGAAATATACAGAAAAGGCAAATTTCTATAGATTTCCTTCCCCCTTGCCAGTTGTCATACTTTCATTTCCTCCCAAAGCAGATCCTAAATACCCACTCAGCAAAATAGAATACATGACATCGTCAACAGACATCTTCAACTATCAGAAGAGCAACTTCCATTCTGCAAATATTATCAGGCTTCAGCGACAGATATTCTTTCCATTATCACTCTGTTGTGCTTGGGCTTCACAAAATGGTGAACTTCTCAGGAGGAAATGTTTCTCCAGCACTTGGTAGATTCATTTCGTCTCTTCTGACAGTACCCAGTTTTGCTACTTGGAGCAGACGATGGCCAGAGTTTCTCTTTGCATAAACCACACAAAACCATGATCTTGCCAGAATAGCTTTCAGGGCTGAGTGAGCTGTGACACAACTCAAACAACAGTGTGAGTTAAAGATTTCAAAGAATCATCGAGCTGAACCGAATCCTACTGAAAATGATTCTGTCACCAGGTTATCTAATCAGGATTAAAACCTGTCTGAATATCAAGAGAGAAAGAAATTAGATGGGCAATGGGATTCCATGTAACTTGGGCTCTTCCTCTGCAAAATAAGCTAAAGCAGACACAAGAGGGCACTTGAGCCCATATTCATGTTAGAAGCAAACTCTTTGTGATTCCCTCCAGACTCCTACTCCCCCACTTTGGGTCCCCACCCAAGACTATGAACCTGATCCATAAAGGAGCTAAACTCCACCCACAAAAGGGAAAATATTAAGTGGTTTGATTTTAAACTTGATATATCAGAGCGATATTGGTATTAGGATTGATATCAGAATAGAAATTTGGTCTTTGCCTGGAGCAGTAAACTTTACAGCCAACTCCTGATCACCAAGCATGGTAAGGGTCACAGAATGAGCATGACTCACACAATCCAAAAGCCTTTCTAGTCTGTAGTTTCAAAATCACCCTCCCCAAGAAGGGTGAGTAAAGCTGGTGTCAGAGAAACCAAATAGGCCAACTTAAGTTTCATTTCCCTCCACTCAGAAATAACGACGAAACATCACAAAAGTAACTGCTTTAAAAACCACCTAGATTCCCCAGGTTATTTTAGATTACCTCATGGGAAATAGAAGAGAAGACAAATTTAAAACTACTCATTTTTTTCACCTGTTAAGGCCTCAGGTAGGTATATACTGTGGGCAGAATTGTCCCCCCTCCCCCCCCCGCCCCCATCCCCCAAATTCATATGCTAAGGCCCTCACTCCCAGTAAGTCAGAATGTGATTGTTTGGGAGAGATAAGGCTTTTAAAAAGGTGATTAAGATAAAAAGAGATCATTAGAGTAGGCCCTAATCCAATATGACTGGTATTCTTATAAGAAGAGGAGATTAGGATACAGATATACTCAGAGGGAAAACGATGTGAAGACACAGGGAGAAGATGGCCATACATGAGCCAAAGAGAGAGACCTGAAAAAAAACAACCCAACCCTTCCCATCGACACTGTAATCTTGATATCTGGTCCCCAGAACTGTGAGGACACAAATTTCTTTTCTTTTAAGATTTTATTTATTTATTTGAGAGAGAGAGAGAGAGCACAAGCAGAGGGAATAGTAGAGGGAGATAGAGAAGCAGACTACCTGCTGAGCAGGGAGCCCGATGGGGGGCTTGATCCCAGGACCCTGAGGTCATGACCTGAGCTGAAAGCAGATGCTCAACCGCCCGAGCCACCCAGGCACTCTATAAATTTCTATTGTTTAAACCACCCAGTCTTTTGTACTTTTGTTATAGCAGCCATGGTAAACTAATATAATATACTAATTTTTCCATACTTTGATATAGTCACATATCCTAGTGAATATATTAGTGTATTAAAAACTTACCACTAGAGAATCACTTAAAAACTAAATATAATCTGTCTCCTATGTTTATTGTTTTGTTGATATCTACATTTCCGCAGAGACATGTCTGAATAACCAAAATAATGACCTGGTAGCCTGGCAGTTTGGGCTCTTAAATCCATAATACCTGTTCCAACTATGTGGACATTAACATCCACAATTTATTCCTATCATTTCCATTTGACAAATGTGAAAAATGAGGACTCAAAAGGTTCAAGAATCAGTTCAGGTTGTGCAACTGGAAGAGGGAAGGACTTGGGTTTCAGCCTAGTTAGTCTGAATCAGAAATTGTGCTCTTCACAATCCTAGGGCACTACCTCTGCAAGCAGGGAGCGGTGAGTATGATAAATTCTGAGGTTTAATGGCTGAGAGAAAGGTTCTGTCACTGACAGAAACAGAGAAGATCCCAAAGTATTGTTTTGAGGGAGAAACAAAAGTTATTTCAGTTGGATCTTAGATCTGTAATCCAACGGAGAGCTTAAGTAGGAGCTGGAGAGCCAGGCATGGCTGGTGGTAGGAGAAATGGGGCTCCACCGTATAAGGCATGGAAGGTGAGCCCTCAAAGTAGAAAATCCTAAAGAAACAAGACAGTGATAAGGACTTCATTTAAGTAGAGCCATAATTAAGATGAGAATGGGGGTGAGGCCACTGTGAAGAAGCCAGAGAGGCAGAACAGAACCAGAAAACACAGTGTGCCAGGGATCCAGGGTAAAATAATGTTAAGAATGTGGCGGTAAATCCACTGAATAGCTGAATAGTATGCTGCTGACTTGCATTGTTAGCAAATTGAAATTAGTGTTACACTTAACTATTTTAAGGGCAGGCAATTGGTTTGACTCAACGTTTCATTATTGGGGCATTTGGGGTCACTGTGTAATAAAAATTAGCATTTAAAAAATTTTAATGTTCATTGTTTATTTAACTATGGGAAAAATGTAAAATACATGAAACTGGAAACATATTATTGGCTTTGCAAATAATTACAATGACCTGACTATGGAAAAAATGCTGTAAAATTACTTAAATTCAGAAAAATTTAGGACTTAAAAAACCAACAGATAGCTACATTTTGACAAAATAATGGATATGAGTAATAAAATTGTCTAGTGATACCTCACCTGCAACAAATTGAAAAGATAAAACTATTGTCTAATAAAAAAGAAGTTGAAACCCTATTTTGTGGCTAAATCATTAAAAAGGAAAGGTCTTTGGGGCACCTGGGGGGCTCAGTCATGTGTTTGACTCTCGATTTCAGCTCAGATCATGATCTCAGGGTCATGGGATCGAGCCCTGGGACAGGCTCTACACTCAGCAGGGAGTCTGCTTGAGATCCTCTCCCTCTGCCTCCTCATTCACTCTCTCTCTTTCTCTCTCTAGAATAATAAATAAATCTTTAAAAATAAAAAATAAAAGGAAAGATCTTTTAGTGAAGTACTGTCATAAATAGAAAAAAATGCATATATCACACATATTATCATTTTTCAAAAAATTAGACTAAATTTTACTATTTAACTACATAAAATCTTTGAGTTAGAAAGGCCATTCATGCTAAATCACCACACCATATACATATGTAAGAATTCCCTCTGCAATATTTCTAACCAATGCTCATCCAATAGTCCACACCACTGTCTCCATTAATTATAGAAAATTCTTCTTAATATTGAGTTTACAGTTATCTCCCCACAGGACCAATCAAATTCTTCCCTTGGGATAGGATAAAATGAGTCTGTACCAAAATAATTAGCCTGTCTCTCATTAATCATCTCTTCTGTACATTCCTAATTTTCCATTGGCTCTCCTAGAAGGTAATTCTCAGACCCTCTCTGTTGAACCATCATTACTTATGTGCACTCCAGTTTAGCAACTGACCCTTAAAATGTGACAGTCAAATTTCAGTATAGTACAAGCTACATCTTCACTATTGTAGCTGTTATTAAATAATCATTGAAGATCTATTAAGTGCAAGACACTAGGGATATAGAAAGGCATAAAACATGGTGTTTAGAACTCAGATCTTATGGATAATATCTGAGTATAAGACTGTGTTGTTTTTGGCAGCCATCTAGTATTTTGTCTCACTGCAAATTCATAATTAATTTTTTCATGTTTTATTTTTATTCTCATAAAAACTGTTGTCAAAAGGTTTGTTTATTATATCTTATCATTGTAAAATTGACCTTTTGAAGTTGACAATAGGGACTCACAAATTTCATGTCATTTCATAGCCAGTGATCCAGCCTGGTGAGATCTTTCATCTTTTACCTCCAGCTTTATAAACTATAAGTTTGTCAGTGTGATAAACATGGCTTTTATGTTTATGTCCAAGTCACTGATAAAAACTTTCACCAGGAGGGCCACCTGGGTGGCTCAGTCGGTTGAGTGTCCGACTCTTGGTCTTAGCTCAAATCTTGATCTCAGAATCATTAGTTTGAGCAAGCTAAAAAAAAAAAAAAAAAAAATCGAAGGAAAACAAGAACAAAGAACTGTGGCATGCTTGGATGCCTGGAGAAATTTCCTTCCAGGTTGACCTCCCTTAAATATACCCTGTCATGTGATTGTCCAACTACTTGAAAAGTCATCTGTTTGTAGTATTAACCATCCTGCATGTCTCTATCTTGTTCCTAAGTTTCCTTAGATAGGCTTTATCCAAGGCAAGAAAATAATGAAGATTGAAGGGGGGTGGTTATTTGCGCTATTTATAGTTACTTCTATAGAAAAAAAGAAAAAGAGGAACTGCACAGATAACTAACAAAAAAAAAAAAAAAAAAAAGCCAAAGGAGGAATCAATCACAAAAACAATAGCTGAAATTGTCTATAAAGAAACCACAGGGCTCAGATGAGGGGCACAATTACCAAATCATGTCCCAGTGGTCATGAAAATGCAGAAATCCCTATTCCCTTAGAAAACTCACATATTTCTAGGAAATGTGGTTCTTCACTCCTCTAGGAATGTTGTGGAATAATCTAGGATGTATGAAAAGAGCACGCTGTATAAATTTATTATAGGATACAATAGACACAATGATCACAGACAGAGAGGACACCTACCTGGGTCATGGATGAAGTCTTTGCAGATTTTGACTTGAGATTTGGTAATTCTTCCACTAGGTAACATTAAGCTAGTCTTGTCTTTTTAAGATTTTATTTTTTCATTCGTGAGAGACACAGAGAGAGGCAGAGACATAGACAGAGGGAGAAGCAGGCTCCTCGCAGGGAGCCCAATGTGGGACTTGGTCCCCAAACCACATGCCCTGAGCCAAAGCCAGACACCCAACCGCTGAACCACCTAAGCATCCCAGGCTAGTCTTTATCAGTTATATAAGTTAGTTTTATTTTGGAGTTGTTTCTTACTTTATCTTTTCCCATGAGTATTTTCATCCAATGATGACAACTGGGGGTCCCAGAGCCAATAAGATATATGCTTTGTCTGCTATCCTATGGAGATTATACAATCTAGGAAATCTATGGCAAAAGAAAATGAGAGTTTATTTTGACCTTATCTTACTAAGTGTATGTCAGTTCCCATTGATTACCATCTTCTGTTCCAAGTGTTCATCAGCCATCTATATAATAAATGACTCTAGAATTTCTTAAATCTAGTTTTTAAATATTTGTACATTGTCAGGGTTCTTTTGCTTCTCCAATTCTCTAATGTCTGACACAAATCCAGAAGATATTTATGCTCTGAGAAGTAATTTATCTAATATTGAAGGCATGACCACATTCAGATCTCTTGAGGCTCTCTTACTCTCCTTTTCCAAATCCCAGGCCTGATGATACAGTGGAAAGAGAATAACTTTGGAATCAGAAATCCATTTATCAAACCTATTCACTATGTAACTGGGCAAAATACCAACACACTCAGTCCTCATTATGTTTCTCTATAAATTGGAGATACCTCTTAATTCACAGGGTTACTATAAGAATTAAATGAAAATATACAAGTAAACCAAATAAATAACAAAATATTAGCAAATATTTAGCAAAATATTAGCAAATCCAGCAATATAGAAAATAATTATACAAAATGACCAAGCAGGGTTTATCCTGGAAATGCAAATCTGGGCCAATCAATGTAATCCATCATATTGAGCTCCTACAGAAGAAAAACCACATGATCATATCAACCAATACAGAAAAGCTTTTGACAAAATTCAACAGCCATTCCTGATTGAAAACAAAAATAAAACTCTCTGAAAACTAAGAAGGGAAGCAAACTTCCTAAACCCAATAAAGAGAATCAGCAAAAAATTTTCAGATATCTTCATACTTAATGGCAAAAGACTTAGTACTTTCCCCCTAAGATTAGGATCAATCCAAGAATATCCACTTGCACATTCCCATTAAACATCATATCAGAAGTTTTAGCCAGTACAATAAGGCAAGAAACAAATAAAAGGCATACAGATTAGAAACAAATAAATGAAACTGTCCCTATTTACAGCATGATTATCTACATAGAAAGTCCCAAGATTTCTATAAAATTAAAACAAAAACCTCCCTATATCGTAGTCATATGATACAAGGTGGCCAAACAAAAATCGATTGTATGTCCACCTGCTAGCAATAAACAATTAAAAACCAAAATTAAAGGGCACCTGGATGGCTCAGTCAGTTGAGAGTATGACTTTTGATTTTGGCTTAAGTTACGATCTCAGGTTCATGGGATACAGCCCTATGTCAGGGTCCATGCTGGGCATGGAGCCTACCTAAGATTCTCTTTCTTCTCCTTCTCCCCTCACTCCCCACTCACACTCTCTCTCTTTCTCTCATGAAAAAAATAAATTAAAATCATAATACCACTTGTAATAGTTCTAAAAATATAAAACACATATAGACCTAACAAAATACGTCCAGGATCTATATGCTGAAAACTATAAAATATTGATGAATGTAATCAAAGACCTAAATAAACAGGATGACATACTACATGTAGTCATTGAGAGACTTAATACTGTGAGGAAGTAAATTCTCTCTAGTTGATCAATAGTTCTAATAAAGTCTCAAAGTCCAGCAAGACTTTTGTAAATATACACAAATTTATTTTAAAATTGCTGTGGAATACCAAAGGAACTAGAAGAGCCAAACAATTTTGAAAAAGAAGAATAAAGTTGGAGGAGTCACACTGTCTTTTTCAAGGATTTACTATAAAGTTGCAGTGATCAAGACAATGTGCGACTAGCGAAAGTTTAGACATAATTATAGGTGGATGTGAATAGAGTCCAAAATCAGACCTACATAAATATGTCCAATTAGTTTTGACAAATTTCCATGGAAAATTAAAAGAAAAAGGTAATCTTCTCAACAAATGGTACTGGAATAATTGGACATTCACATGAAAAACAATGAATGTCAACCTAAACTTCATACCTTACACAAAAATTAACTCAAAATGAATTATAGATATAAATGTAAAACATACAGCTATGAAACTTTTATATGAAAACACAAAAAAAAATCTTCAGTATCAAGAATAGACAAAGTTTCTTAGACATGGCAACAAAAGCACATCCACGAGAGAAAAAAAAATTAGACTATATCAAAATTAAAACCTTTTACTCTGTGGAAGACACCATTAAAATAAGGAAAAGATAAGCTATTAACTGAGAGAAAATACTTGAAGATCATATATTGGACATAATACTTGAATCCAGAATGTGTAAGAATCTCTCAAATTCAACAGTAGAAAATCAAACAACCCAGTTCAAAAAAAGGCAAAAGCCTTACACATCTCATCAGAGGGGATAAGAGGTTGTCAAATAAATACATGAAAAGATGTTCAAAATCAATTGCCATTAGAGAAATGAAGTATTAAAACACATCAAATAGAATGGCTAAAATAAAAAATGCTGGCGATACCAAGTCCTGGCTTAGATGTGGAACAACTGGAACTTTAATGTATCTGGTGGAATGTAAAATAAAGACACTGTGGAAAAACAGTTTTACAGGTTTTTTTCTAAAATAAAATATGCATTTGCCATATGGCCTGGCAATCCCATTCCTAGGTATTTGGCCCACAGAAATGAAAACTTATGTTCACTCAAAAATCCTTTATGGATGTTTAGAGCTGCTGTATCCATATTTACCCCAAACCAGAAAGAACCCAAATGTTCTTCAATGGGTGAATGGTTAAACAAGCTATGGTTAAACAAATACAAAAAGACTAAGCACTGAGTGATCAATATATGCAACAAGTTGGACGAGTGTCAAAGGCAGTATAGAGTAAAAGAAGCCAGTCCCAAAAGGTTATATAGTATAAGATTCCATTTATCAAAAAGATTACACTATCACCCAGAGAAGGGATCATGGTTGTCAGAGATTCAGAGTGGGGACAGGTTATGGCTACAAAAGCATAGCTCTAAGAAATATTAGGGGTAAGAGAACTATTCTTTATCCTTTCTTTAGTATTGGTTACCTGAATCTAGACATGTATGAAAACTCATAGAACTGTACACCAAAAGATAAAGGTCAATTTTACCATAATCCTAATTAAAAATTTCTTGGTGCTGAAATAAAAAGACATACTTAAAGATATTTCACTTCTGCTTCTTTACCTGTAAAATAGAAACTTTAAACATACTTTATAGGATGCAGGAAAATAACTGACAGAAATGTTTAGCAATATGGTGTATGCGTTGAGCAGCCCAGCGTTCTCACACATAAATTATGAGAAACAGAGATAAGGGCATGTATTTATTTTACAAATTTCATTAAAGACACAGACCTTCATGAGAACTGGCTTTGATTGAACCCCATTCTTTAAAAGGAGTCACTTTCCTGGGCTGACTACCAGAATCTTATTCCTAAATGTCTGTTGGGTCTACCCTAGGTCATTTTCTTCTGTTTATATCTAGGTTCTATGTTACCCTTTTATCCCTTCAGTATCATATGCTAGGTCACAATGGTCAACCATGCACTGATTTAAAAATTTTAGAAGGTTTTTTTCCCCAATAAAATATTAGTCAATTTGCTCCCTATTGTAAATTTTACCTGAATTTCAGAGGTTTTTTTTTTCTTTAAATCTCTATTTGAGGGGCACGTGGGTGTCTCAGTGGTTGAGCACCTGCTTTTGGCTCAGGTCATGACCCCGGGGTCCTTGGATCGAATCCTCCATCAGGCTCCCTGCAGGGAGCTGTTTCTCCTTCTGCCTCTGTCTGTGCCTCTGCCTCTCTCTGTGTGTCTCTCATTAACAAATAAATAAAATCTTTTTTAAAAAATCCCTGTTTGAAAATAGCCTACAGTTAAGCTCTTAAAATAGAATGTGTAATATCCTCTGTCTATAGTTGCAGCAACTACACAAATATGTACCAGTGCTTGAACTTTAGAAATTACAAATCTGGCAAAGGCCATAAAAATTTGCTTTTCTCCTTTTCCCATCGCCTTTTGTGAATACAGTCTTGGAGACATTCTGAGTCCCTGACTTTTGGAAAGAAGAGAATAACTTCTGAATTGGAAACTCTCAAAAATACTCCAGAGTATTCTTGTGTTCCTCTTCTCTCTCTCTCTCTCTCTCTCTCTCTCTCCTTCTCTCTCTCTCCCACACACACACAGATAAGCATGTTTTGTTTTGTTTTGTTTTGTTTCAGAAAAAGAAATTACTGCTTAAGGGGAGAAATGAAGCTGCTTTACAATAACTTTCACCTAATAGCTAGTAAGAAATATTAACTCTTTCTGAAACTACAAAGAAAAAGCTTACCAGCAGATTCCAAAGAAGTTAAGGGATACAACCCAGTGTCATTAACTTTAATAAATAGAATTTTAAAAAGCAGATGTGCCTCATGGTGAAGACTATGATGACACAGCTCCCAATTTGTCTCCTACCCTTCTCTTGGAAGCCACATTGATCCATTAACAAAATTCTGAGAATTCTCACTAACATACCGTCACTCACATTAGGAAAGAAGTATAGTATACTGCCTATCTTCTTCCAGTAAAGAAAAGCAAAAGATGCAAACAACATAGCTCTGTGAAGGAGATAAAGTCGCTGAGATGTTGTAAATTGAGGACCAGTGTGAATCCAAGGTCTACACATGGAATATATCCTGACCAGGTAGAGACAATTCAAGTGCCCAAATTAGAGAAAGCCTCAGAGTGAAAGCAGAGTCCAAACCCCCCCCCCCCCAACACACACACACATACGCACGCACACACATACACACACACACATCATACCCTTCGGCTAGTCTATACTTCTGGCAAGCTCACTTATGGTAGTGATCAATGGGGTAACATTTGTAGCTAAGCTACACACAAAGTCTTATCCAGATCTAGGTCGTGTAAATTACTAAATTATATTACTATTCAAACTTTATGTAAATTACTGCCACTTGTTTCACAATCAAGTCAGCAAGTACAATACATCAAGGTTTCCAGTAGGTGGGAATATATCCTAATGCTCCTCAAGTCAGCTAATATTCAATGGTATCAGTATCTTAAAGAAAGAAAAGAATCTGCTGGTTAGAGGGGTAAAGAACCTTGGCCAACCATAAAAGTAGATGCGATTTTTAAAAATAATAAATGGCATGAGAGCAGTGAAAAGAAACCATGGACAAATTGGAGAAGAAAAAAGAAAATATAATATGTAATTAATAAAGAAACTAACATAGAAGAAAAAGCAAACAAGAAACAGGATGAAACTTTTCAAAAGAGCTTTGAGTAATAGGACAAGAGTCAACAACCACCATTTGACTTTGATAAAATAAGAGCACAATGATTAGAACATAAAAAACACTATAAGATGAAAAGGGAAAATACTGTTCTCAGAAAATAAAATGAGAACCAAAACAATGTCATTAAAAATAAGCAAGTTATAAACACTAAGAAACAAATAAGATTGAAAGAGCAAAAAACAAAATTGACCTATTTACATTTAGAAAAAAGATTATGAACAGCATAGTAATGTAAATAAATGTGACTGCTTAAATAATCGTAGAGAAACTACTACCAAAATAGGCCTCCAACAAATGCATAATTGAAGAAAAATAATACATGAAATAAGAAAAGCATTACAAGATATATTACAAGAAAATATCCTTGAAATCAAAAAATTAAACTAAAAACTCAAATCTGCACAATGAATGAACATAAAAATTAGGTATGGAACTCTTTACATTAGTATATGTCCATGTTAGGTTAATGAATTTCAAGAAATAAGGAAGAAACAATCATTCAAGCATCAGGACAAGTTAATCATCTCCAAGGAGAAAAACAATTATCAGATAAATCTCAGATTTCGGCATAGCAATATTCTATACTCAACTATAAATGAGAATAGTGGACAGTGTGCTGTCCAGTATGACAATACTAGTTATATATGGCCTTTGGATGCTTGAAACATGGCTAATTCAAACTGAGTTGTGTTGTAAGTATAAAATGCATCCTGGGTTTTGATGACTTACTATAAAAGAAATAATTTAGGGGCACCGGGGTGGCTTAATGGTTGAGCCTCTGCCTTTGGCTCAGGTCGTGATCCCAGGATCCTGGGATCAAGTCCGGCATCAGGCTTCTGGTGGGGAGCCTGCTTCTCCCTCTGCCTATGTCTCTGCCTGTGCCTCTCACAAATAAATAAATAAGTAATAATAATAATAATAATATAGAGGCACCTGGGTGGCTCAGTCAGTTGTGTCCAACTCTTGATTTCAGTTCAGGTCATGATCTCAGTCAAGAGATTAAACCTCACATTAGGTTCTACTCTGGGCATGGAGCCTGCTTAAGATTCTCTCTCCCTCTGCACCTCCCCACTTGCGTGCTCGCTCTCTCTCTCTCTCCCTCTAAAAATAATAATAATAATTTTAAAATCTAATAACTTTTTTGCTATATGTTTTTTAAAGATTTTATTTCTTTATTTGAGAGAGAGAAAGTATGCACAAGTGGGGCAAGGAGCAGAGAGAGAGAATCTCAAGCTGACCCACACTGAGTGCAGAGTCTGGTGTGTTACTGGATCACTGGACCCTGAGATCATGACCTGAGCAAACCAAGTCAGACACTCAATGGACTGAACCACCCAGGTGCCCCCCCAAAATCTCATTAATAAAGTTTTATGTTGACTATAAGTTAAAATGATACTTCAATATATTGGATTAAATAAAATATACTGTCAAAATTAATTTTTAAAAATAAAATAAATAAAATTAATTTTATCCCTCCTACACAATATTTTTAATGTGACAACCAGAATTACAATTCTATGAGACTATTTTGATCTACATAGCTTTTTAGGAAAGAATATTATAGCTACCCTAGATGTTTTAAACATGTATACACTTTTTTCATGTAAGAAGGGAAATTCAGCTCTCATAACCTTTAATTGAAGAAACTGCTTGATGAAATTCAGAAAAGAATCAAAATAAAAAACTCAAAATTGGAGAAGTCACGGCAAAGTGGACTACAAATGAGCACTGCATCCATTTAAATATACCAAAAAGTGGAACTATGGTTGCAAAGGAGATCATATTATATATCTTGATACTATAAAAAGTAACAGTATAACAGAGGTCAACAAACTTTTCCTAAATAGAGCAAGAGAGGAAATAGTTTAGACTTGCAGGCCCCATGGTCTCTGTCAAGATGATTTAATTTCGCTGCTATAGTTCAAGTGCAGGAATAGTCCATACATAAACAAAAGGATGTGGTGTGGCTGTGTTAATACTAACATCATATTTACCAAAACTGAACCATATTGTTCCCATCAGGACTACTCCTTTCACTGCTCTAACTCAAATGCAAGATAATATATAAACAAATGAACATTGGCAATTGAGCAAGCTACCATAAAACTTTATTTATAAAAACAAGCACCAAGCCAGATTTGATTGTAGTTTCCTAACCCTCTAAGAGAGGGGAAGGAAAAGAAATGTAATATGATAAAATCCCCATCTTCTTAGTGGGTGTTTTTTTTTTAAGGTTTTATTTATTTATTCATGAGAGACACTGAGAGAGGCAGAGACATAAGCAGGGGGAAAAGCAGGGGAAAAGCTCCTGTAGGGAGCCTGATACAGGACTCATCCAAGGACCCTGGGATCACAGCCTGAGCCAAACCACTGAGCCACCCAGGTGCCCTTTACTGAGTGTTTTAAAACTACTATCTAAAATTGAAATATACTGTTTTTAAAACATTTAAAAATCCCCTCTTTAAATTCGTTTAATACATTGTCCTTTAAAGAGGAGTTTTTGCAGAACGCAGTATCTTTGGGGATTAAGAAATCAGTCTAGGAATATTACTCAGTCATAAAAAAGAATGGAATCTTGCCATTCGCAACAACATGGATGGAGCTAAATAATATTATGCTAAGTGAACTAAGCCAGTCAGAGAAGGAAAAATACCATATGATTTCACTCATATGTGGAATTTAAGAAACAAATGAGCAAAAGGGGAAACAAAGAGAGAGGGAGGCAAACCAAGAAACAGACTCTTCACTATAGAGAACAAACTGATGGTCACCAGAGGGGAGGTGGAGGGGGTGGGGGAAATAAGTGATGGGGATTAAGGAGGGCACCTGCCATGATGAGTGCCAGGTGTTGTATGGAAGTGTTGAATCACTGTATTGCACACCTGAAACTAATAGTACACTATTTGTTAACTAACTGGAATTTAAATTTAAAAACGCAATTAAAAAAAAAATAAAAATCCGTCTAAAATTCAGGGATTTTTTAAAAAGATTTTTATTTACTTATTTATTCATGAGAGACACAGAGAGAGAGAGAGAGGCAGAGACATAGGCAGAGGGAGAAGCAGACTCCAGGCAGGGAGCCTGATGCAGGACTCGATCTCAGGACCCCGGGATCACAACCTGAGCCAAAGGCAGATGCTCAACCACTGAACCACCAGGCATCCCTAAAATTCAGTTATTTGGTTTTATCTGTTTATTTTCAATTCAAATTACATTGAAAAAAAGGTTTTGACTTTACTTTTTTTGAATTTTTTTTTTACTTTAATAAATTACTCAATTATCTTCTATGCTATGGGATTAATATATTCCTTCCCTGTTGCTTTTTAACTCTTTTATAACCACATACCAAAAAAATGGGTATGAGTGCATTTCTTTAAAATGGCCGCTGAAAAATATTTTTGTTCATCAATGTCACTTGGAACTGAAAACTTCAGAGTACAAACTAAGCAATTATGTTATCATTACGATCTGTCACGTTCAGTTCAATAGTCTCTAGATTCGACCTATCGGGCCTCTCTGCTTTTTCCCTGAGTTACCCACTATTTTTCAGTATAGTGTCAGCTACACTTTAAAATAGGCCACTGTTTTTGTTTCTTCGGCTTACTCTCTTTGGTCAACTCAGGTCAACTGTCCTGATACTGCGTGATCCCCTCTCATATCATCTGACCCTAAAAATACATCCTTGCAAAATCAAAGAATGTGTTTTTCTTTCTGAGCCATCTTGACAGGTATCCAGTTCCCAAACTAAAGAATTATAACAAATTTCAGGCATGGAGAGCACTGGGGTGGGAAAATCCTTTCATCAAGGCCCCTGTGTCCAATCATCATATATGCTCCAGTTTTTGTCCTTTCCGGAGAAAAGAGATCATCAGTCTCTGTGGATGGAGGGCTGTCCACCAAACACAACTAAAGTCAAAAGGGACTTCCCAGTTCTCTGAGAAAAGCAACAACTGGAGCTTTATAAGAAAGTGCCAGTAACTCATAAACAACTCAGATATCTTTTACAGGGAGATTATTTCTAAAACAATAAATCTTTTGCCTGATACTTGTTCAAACATGAACTCAAACCGCCTGAACCCTTTATCAGATATTGTCTTTCAGTATGAATTTCTTTCTTAATTCTTGAAAAATCTTACTACAATTCTGTGCGTGGCCAGAACACCTTAAACGCAGTTGCTGATCATTAATTAAATGCCAGTCATTTACATTTTAATACTTGTGATCACTTCTACCACCTATTTGAACATTAATCTAAATATGATAGTTCAGGCCTAAAAAGAAGACAAGAGAAACCTTGCCCCTGGTTAATCCACATTACCCCTCATGAGAAATCTCATCTCAATAATCATCCATTTTCTGGAAATCACTGTTACCGTAATAGAGTCAGTGTTTTGAAGAAAAAGAGAAATGAAGTTCCTTGTACTGTACTGATTAGACCTATTTTTCTGATCTCGTCATTGCTCTTAGGCTGTGTCATCTTGGTGGCAATGTAACTTGTTGGATAGTTTTTATGATAGGTGTATTTTACTCAAGGGCCATTCAAATATTTAAAAATAAATTTCTCTTGAAGAGAAAAATCTATTCTGGACTTCAGATAGGATAATTCTCCCGCACTCCTTAAATAGCAAGGTGCGTCATCAGAAGCAAAGCGCCAAACAGTCAGGGTCCCTACAGAAATAGTCATTTTGTTTGTTCAGCTGCACATAACCTCACATATCTCAGCCCCATGCATGCTAGGTATATTTAGTAACCGCTCAAGTTGCTTATCTCTCTTTAGCTTATTCTTTCATAACCCGAAGAAACTTCTGCCCTCTAAAAATTTATTCCCGTTTTGCTTATAGCAAGAGAGGAAGTCATCGCTTCTCCACAGATTTCTATTAAAGGAGTTTAGATAAGAGGATGAGATCATATTAGCAATGCAAGAATCACTGCTGTCTGCATGCACAGGGGTAAGCGTGGTGGTAACTACGCAAAGCCAACATGGGAGTCGGAAAGGCTGGGCCAGTGGGGCATGTTGCTCTTCTGCAGAATGTCTTGATTCTTACGTTGTGATCAGTGATAAGGACAAGAGTGAGTAAGGGTCATGGTGAATTTGTATCAGCATATCCAAAATATTTAGGTGCTTTCTGGATTCAAAAAAAATGGTTGTACTACTAAATAAATTTTCATCAAGCCTTCACGTTCATTCCGGGAATACAAGAAGAAGGTTGCTACATTGATTCTTTTTTTTTCTCTCTCTCTCTCACCTATGAATAAGGAAGGCAGGTGTTTAAACAGCAGCATCTGAGATCTAAATTCAATTCTGGAAGGATTTTTAGACTGATCGGTTAAATATAGAGATAGTTTACTGGATGAGGTTGTTAACTTCCCACATAGCATGGTTTTAAGATCCTGAGCAGCTATTAGAAAACAACTATTTACTTTGGACTTAAAAGTAATTGATTCAAAAAAATTGGGGGCACAGAAACTTCAAAACGTCTTCTTCATTGGTATTAAAAGTCTGTCTAATGTTATAGTTACAAGCGTGGTCTCTGGAGCCAGAGCACCTGAGTGGAAATCCTAAGCCTGCCATTTATGAGCTTGGTCAAGTTATTTATGAGCTTGGCCAAGTTATTTATGAGCTTGGTCAAGTTAACCTTTTGGTGACTCAGTTTCCTTATCTATAAAAGTATCTTCTTCAAAAAATTACTATAAAAATTAGATGTGTTAACTTAGTGCGCCTGGCACATGGTGAACACCACCTGTCATTGCTGCTATTGGTCTCATTGCACATCTGACATTTTGCTTCTTATCAGGATAAAATGCTGCATTTAAATTTGACTTTCTTAATGTCTTTATAGAAATAACCTACTTAGAAATAACCTACTATGGAAACCTGGCACGAAAGCAAAGACAGACACATTAGTAAGTGTTATTATTCCTTACCCACTCACATTATGTATCCATCCATTTATTCATCCATTCATCTGGCATGTACTGAACACATTTTATGGACTCTGTATAGTGCAAGACCCTGAGGACAATCTTCAGGGAAGAAGAGAGAGTCATAGATGCTAGTAGGCTCATTATTGTCTCATGTCTATGGTAGAAGAATGAAGTGCACAGCGGTGGTATCAGTGAGGGAAAGACAAACTTCCCCTTGGAGAAGGGTTAGGAAAATCTCCACGGAGGAAAGGGTGCCTGAGCTGGGTACTAAAAGATGAGCAAAGTTCACCTGGGGTCTGAGTTAATTTGAGGGCAGAACATTACACGTAAAGAAGGACATGATGACAGCTTCATTGGGTAAAGCAGAACCCCTCCAGCAACCTCCTGTACAAAATTGACACAAATTCTTCCACATGCTAGATAAAATAGCATAAGAAAAAATAGACGGGTTTGAAAGAAGGAAACAGAAAACAACCCATAGTTTCAAGAAATAAAGGGGATGATCAAATGCAGAGTAGTAAATCAAACTGATGTAGCAACCTCCCAGGGGTTGTCAGCCCTCCTTAGAGAGAAGGCTGAGTGTTAATACTCAGGCAGGAAAAAGAAAAAGAACACAGCCCGTGTGAGGTAGAGAGCTGGAACTGAGATCTCTGCACTTAGCAAGGCCCATCTAGGAAGAGGGAACTAGAAATACTCCTCCCACCACCCAGAGAAGTTGCAAGGAAACTTGCCATCTGCCTGGAACTTAGGATAGGGAAAAATTGAAAACCCCACATCTAAGACATTTGCATATGAGGGTCCAACTTATATTTTCCCCATCAAAATCCCAACCTAAGACATCAACATAAAGCTGGTCTGAGATCCATGAAACCACTACAAAACTAGTGACACTGGTATTTCCACTACTGAGGGCACTACTCTCATGGGGAAAAATCAACCCCTACTGAAGATGATCTCACAACGAAAACAATTTAAAAATCACACACACACAGAGACTCTTGGAAATAATCCACCATCATGAGACAGAGTCAGTATTACAAATGGAAAATTCACTTTACAAAAAATGGATTTAATAGATGTGAAAAAGACTATAAAATAAATAAAGTTTAAATAATCAAGGAGATAAAAGTGGAACTAGAGACAACAATGAAAGAACAGGATGATGATGAATAAAGACAAAGAGCAGAAAGTATGCAGCATCCTCCACTTAGATAATTACTTAGAGCTCAGCATCTCCACAGTGGCAGGTGGGGTGGGGGGGTGGAGGGATGGGGAAATGTGGGGAGAGAATGGAGAAGATGCATCAAGAGATAAGTGCTAGGGCACCTGGTGGTACAGCCAGTTAAGCATCAATTTTCAGCTCTGTTCATGATCTCAGGATTGTGAGATGGAGCCCCATGTTGGGCTCTGCCCTAGTGCAGAGACTGCTTAAAACTCCCTCTGTCTCTGCTCCTCTACCCCGCTATCTCTCTTTCTCCTTCTCTCTCTCAAACAAATAAATAAATCTTTTGAAAAAGAAAGAGAGATAAGTCCTGAGAGGTAGACAGGATCAAGTTATGTAGAGTCCTGTGCCACCCTAAAGAGTTTAACTTTATCCCCCCAGCAAGGAAAAGACTTTAAAGACTTTTAATCAAGAAAGTGATGAAGAGATTTGTTTTAAGATGTTCTCTTTGCAGTACTTGGAAAATGAGTGAAAGGAGACAAGAATGGAAAATGGAGACCACTCAAGATTTTTTACAGTAGACCAGATGTCTTTAGTTCCAAGCTGCACTTATAGGCTAACAAACATTCAACTGGGTTTTTTTTTTTTTTAAGATGTTATTTATTTATTCATGAGAGACACGCAGAGAGAGGCAGAGACATAGGCAGAGGGAGAACTAGGTTCCCCATAAGGAACCTGATACAAGACTTGATCCCAAGACCCTGGGATCACAACCTGAGCCAAAGGCAGACGCTCAACCACTGAGCCACCCAGGGACCCCAACATTCAACTGTTCTTATCAGAGTTCCAAACTTTGGTTGTCCTACAAACATGAGCAGAGATCCAGAAGCTGCAGGACTGCATGGAGCATGTATGCTATCAGACGGTGCAAATGTTCAGGATACAGAGATGAACAAAACATGGGCTCTTTTTTTTTTTTTTCTCTCCTCCAAGTGCTCAAAAACTAGCAGAAGAATCAGATGTGTAAATAAATAATTACACAATGTATTGTATATGAGAGAGGAATGAATAGAGCGGAGGAGGCTGGGGCAGAGGAGTGTTGACAAAGGGATTACAGAGAAAGGGACATTTGAGTTGAAGTGCAAAGGAAGAGTGAGAACATTCAATGCTGGAGGAATTTTGTAACCTCGATGACTCATGAATATAAGACCAAAATGATGAAAATTCAGGAACCACTTACCATAAACTTCATATCTTGATGATATTCTAACATATGAGTCATCATGTGGTATAAGAAAAGAATAAAACTTGATCGTCAGAGAGCTTTTAATGTAATACTAATTCTTTATTTTGGTATAGCAGATTAATTTCGCAAGCCTTAAACACATTCTTTTATCCTTACAATAACCGGTTGGTTTTATTCTATCCATTTTGAGATGGAGAAATTTATTAATAAGAAAGTAATTAGGGGCACCTGGGTGGGTCAGTCCGGTAAGCGTCTGCCTTCAGCTCAGGTCGTGATCTCAGGGTCCTGGGATGGAGCCCCACATTGGGCTCTCTGCTCAGTGCGGAGCCTGCCTCTCCCTTCCCCTCTACGGCTCCCCCTGCTTGTGCCTACTTGCTCGCTCTCTCTCTCTGTCAAATGAATAAATAAATAAAATATTTTTTTAAAAAACTGTTTTTAAAAGAAAAGTAATTAAAAACAAGACTAAGTCACAAGAAATAAATGTTAGCAGCCGAGCAGAGTGTGTAATGATAAGAATGGGTCACATTTGTTCCATTTCACAGGGAAATTCCCAACTGTTCTGATCCATCTAGGCCAGGACACCATGGTTTTCTTTCCCACCTCCTGCTTTGACAAGGCAACTATATGGTAGCACAATATGCCACCCCCAAATATGTCACCTTGGCATAATAAGTATTTTGAGTTAAAAGCACATGAGAGGAAACAGATGTAAGAAAAGCCCTCTGCCCTCTCCTATTTGCCTAAAAGCATGAGATAAACTTACAAAGGACCCCCTCCTCCAAGAAGTAGAGCTAATCACCAAGACAACTTTAGATCCTTGTCAGCCTGGAGATGGCACCAGAGGAAACTACATCACAAACCTTGCTTGAACAAGCATTATCTACCATTAGTTTCCTATTTATCTGTGTTCCTGCAATTTGCTGCCACGAAAACTCACGAGTCCTTTTTCTTTTCCTTGTCACTTTTCCAAAAATATATTGTTCCTTTGCTAAGATGCTATATAAGCCCAAGTTCTAACCAACCCTATGAGTTACTCACCTCTGAGTGCCACCATATGTAAACAGAATGCATATGTTAATAAACTTCTGGTGTTTTTCTTGTGTTTTGTTTTGGTTTTTTTTTACATATATCAGGCATGTTTTAATCAGACAGGTAAAAGAAAGTCTTCTCTTTTGAATTAAATAAACTATTAATTTATTAATAATAAATTAATTTAATAAATAAATTAAATAAACTATTTAATAGTTAAGTAACCTATTCAACTGCTAGATGACTTTAACAGGCTTAAATTTTAAAACAAAAACAAACAAAAAAAAAACAGGCTAAATTTTACATATTTTGAGTTTTGTTCATTCAAAAAACAAGGATTTATAGGGGCACCTCAGTGGCTTAGTTTGTTAAGCAGCAGACTCTTGATTTTGGCTCAGGTCTTGATCTCTGGGTGGGCTTGGAGCCCCACCTCTGACTTTGTGTTGGGCTTGGAGCCTGCTTAAGATTTTCTCTCCCTCTGCCCCTCCCCTCTTGTGATCGCTCATTCTCTAAAAAGCAAAACAAAACAACCGAGGATTTATTTAAAGTTTTAAAATGCACTAGTAATATGAGGCTGTTATATTATGTGCAAATATTCTAATATACAACTATAGTATTTTCTTAAAATGCTTTGCATACATACTCAATAGCAACCCAGCCCACCATAACCAGTTTTTAAGGTATGAATGGCCACCTTGACCTGCTCTCATGGGATCCTTTCCTGGAAAAGCACAAAAGACCCTTTTTTTCCCTTCAAAATGAAAATCCCTTTAATGAAAATACTGGAGCTTACAGCCAATCCCAGACCAATGAAAAAGTCATATTTTCCACACCCCTAGATCATTTCATTTGTTACTGACGAAGTTCTTGTGAATTGTGAAACAGAGAAACCGCTGGTGCTGGAGGCAGGATTATAGAGTCTTTGTTTAACATGGTCTCTCTTATTTTCAAAAGGCTAGGAGAGGTTAGAGATGACTTATTCATTCTCATTTCCTCATAAGTAACACTCAGTATTCTGATTTAAAGTTTTAAACCTTGGCAGAGTAGCTCAGGCCCCAGTTGGAGGCCAGCCATGTGGCTGTCCCTCCACTATCCGGCCCTGGTCACCTCCACTCACAGGCTCACGCAGCCTACATGCGCTGCCCCCTCTTGGGCTCATATGGCCAGCGCCTTCATCACTGGGCAGTAAGAGGTAAGAGCAATCTAGGGCTGCTCCGTGCTCTCTCCCTCCTCCATGGGGGAGCACCCCAGAGTTAAACCTAACCCACAAGACCTGAGACTCCCACCATTACCACAATAAGGCTGCCCCCAAGCTACTTTTCTCTTATTAATGTGTCTTTCATCTACCCAATTTATAGGGCCTCAGCCAGAGAACCTAGGAAAGTAGTAGGAAAAAATATTTTCTCTTCCCTGCAAATATTCTACATCTGTCCAGAGCACAAATAAGGACCCAGTACTTTTAGACTGTGGGCTGTCCATGAGCATAACCATTAGTTCCTGAAGGCAAGTGGTTCCTGAGGGCAAGTGGATCTCAAGCACAGTGTGGTGCTGACTCCCTCTGCATCCCGGTCCTTCCTTTCCCTCCCTGGCTCCATTCAGCTGGGCCTGTCCCTCCACATCTTCTTCTTATAGTCCCATTGCCCTTCTGCCACCCTTCTCACAGTCTCGGCCCCAAACTTATGAAGTGTTTATAAGTAAGCAACTGAAAATGCTTGTGATGGTGTTTGATTAAAGTCTGGGGATTCCCCAGGGTTCAAGTGAAGGTAAAACACAGAAGGAAGGGGAAAGACACAGAAATCAGAGTAATATTCAAGCTAACTCACCTAAAGAGGCAATTGGAGTTCAGAGAAGGAACAGATAGATTGTTTAAATGTAGGATATGTGCCAAGGCCAGAGCTGGGAGAGGATGGAAAAGAGGCATCTAGAGAAGAGAAAGAAATTTATAAATTTGAGGACTGAATGGGATCCTAGAGATCTTGGAGTCTGTCCTCCTGCCACTCCCACAGCTTAGTCCTGGCAGAGAGCCATAGAAGCTAAGATCCAGCTTGGACCACGTGGAGCCCTGTGAGAGACAGGCCTACCAGAGAACATCATTAATGTCAAGAAACGGTGGGAGGACAGGAGGAGGCAGAGAAACATAATTTGTGAATAATGAGCTTCCTCTGACAAGCAGAGCCAGTATTACAATTTTATTAAGTACATAATTCCTGCCCATTACAGAGCCCATTGTCTTGATGACCTGGGAGACACTAGGGGAACAGATCATTCTTAAAAATGTACTATTTATTTGAACAGCTGATATTGTTTCTTCCCACTCACACGTACATTAGGCCTAGTGGGACTTAAATTGCTTTCTCTTAGCGAGGAAGCTACCTCTTGGTTATAAATTATATGTCTTTGCTCGGACATTAAATCTTTAGGCCACTAGCAAACTACTGAGAAGATTACTATTCCCCCATAATACACTCTCATTCAAATATGTAAAAATACTTTGAGTTCTGGGGAAGAACAGCCCTGTACAAATAAACTCTAAGTGTAGTCAGTCAGAACCCACTCTTGGGTTTAGTGGGAGAGCTGGCATTCTAGATTCCTGAGGCCAAATCTATGTGCCACCTGTCTTGGCAAATAAAACTGCTTTAGCGCACAGCCACACCCAATCATTTAGGTATTATCTATGACTATTTTCCTGCTATAATGGCAGACTTGAGGAGTTGTGAAAGAGACTGGATGGTGTGCAAAGCATAAAATATTTACTATCTGGCCTTCTACCAAGAGTTTGCCAACTCCTGGTTAGTCTCAGTCCTGTTACTACAAAGTGTGATTAAGAATACATTCCAGTCCTACCTCATCCCCTCTAATAAACCTTTATTGAGCACCTACTGTGTGGTAGTCACGGAAGTAGACACTGAGGGGGTGGGGTGGTGGGGGAGGAGAGTTCAGAGATAAATAAGGCTTCTGCCAAGAAAGAGGTAACATGAGTAATTTCAAGGTGTGTTAAATACTGAGATTAAAGTGGGCTCTGATACTAGGAAGCCAAAATAGGAGAACTTACCAGAAAGGGATAACGCCTTTTGGAGATATCAGACTGCAGCCAAGTGACAAAGACCAAGTAGCAGCTAGCCAATGGGAAGGGCTCAAGGGAAATAGGAGGACTCAAGAGCCCGGGCTGGTAGTCAAAAGCCAACATTTGGCTCCTTCTCTTTGCATGTCTGCCTTAACAATCTTTGTGGAGATAATGCACACAGCAGGCAGGGAGACAGGAGTGTCTGGAACTGTTACAGAGTTCCCATACTTCACTGCACAACAACTTGCTACTTAAAGACTAATGAAGGAAAAAATGAAAACCTTTCTTTTTTTTAAAAAAAAAAAAAAACCTTTCATATCAAACCTGTGCCAAATGAAGCTTCTGTCTCCATGAAATTCTAATCATAATTTTTAAAGCCATCTAGAACTTACTGATAAATAATTCTACTCAAAAAAAAAAACCATAAACATTTTTTTTAATGTACAAAAATCAGGGGATATCCATTATGCAACAGGTGATGACATAAAGCTTTTCCTGTCTCATTTCTGGGCTGCACCCCCAAAACCAAATCAATGAGTGACACATAGACCCCTAGAAGAACTTCTTTGTAAACCTGTCTAGATGGTGTGAGTTGAAGAGAACAGAAAAGGTCCTACACTCCAGCAGTATCTCTCTCTTCCACCTGCCCCCGTCATGCCTTAAATTGCAGCCCTTTGAGGCACTCCTGAGGGTTAGCATAGTTAATTTTCAAAGGCCATGCACTCTTCAGGAGTATACATTTGGTACCTGAAAGGTATCACATATTAATGTCTTTCCTTTTACCCAGAACACCAGCAGGAATTATTTTTTCTGACTGCTTACTAAAATGTAGAGCCTAAGGGTTTTACTAGGACAAAAAGACCACAAATCCTGTCAGGGTTTAGGAGGTTATGAAAGAGCCTGAGCATGAGACATTGCACTGGAAGACTTAAGTGGATATGTTCTAAAAAGAGGGCCAGAGGGAGGCATGGGTGGCTTAGTCCATTAAGCATTGGACTCTTGATTTTGGCTCAGGTCATGATCTCAGGGTTGTGGGATGGAGCCCTGCATCAGGCTCTGCACTCAGCAGGGAGTCTGCTTGAAAGATTCTCTCCCCTTGTCCCTCCTCTCCACTCTGGTCAAGCGCATGCACATACCCTTTCTCTCTGTCAAACAAATAAATCTTAAAAAAAAAAAAAAAAAAAGAAAAAGAAAGGCCAGCAAACAAATAAGAAGCATAAAGATTGAGGATTTGTTTTTCCATATGTAGGATCTGTGAATGTGTGTCTGTGTTGGTGTATTTGTGTCTCTATGTTTGACAGGGGCAGGGGTTTCAGAGGGAAGAGAGGTGGGATAGAACCAAAAAGAGGGAGGAACAGGTGGGCAGAGTTTATCAGAGATAAACTTGCCCACATTCCAAATTTTGCTTAGCCATTTAAAAAAATCATCTTAATTCTGTAGTTAAAGTGTAAATATATGCTAAGCCTGGTGGAGGTATTTCCACATATTAGCATATACAATGTGAACTATTTGGAGGTGATTTGTGGTCAACAGGAGATGAATATTGGTATTTTTCCATTTTAAGCATCATCCCCTTAGGGTTAGAAAAGGTCTTTTTTTTAATGTATTTATATTCCTTGCTTTTTATAAATCTTGTGCCTCCTAACTGAGATTGCTTCCACTAGATGCCAATTAATTCTCAGTTCAGTGAGGTTATCACAGTACACTATATCTCAAGTCCTGAAGGGAAGCAATAGAACACCTGTGCATGATCCTTTAAGGGGGACTAAAAACTTCTCTACACCAACTCCCTACAGCTTTTATACAATTGGAGTAAGATTATTAAGGATTCCTTTGTATGTTCATCCTGCCTCCCCAGGGGAGAGTGGGAGGAGGGCTCCTTTCCCTTTCTCAAGCTGTCTTAGCTTAGTCTGCTATAACAAAAATATCATAGACTGGGTGGTTTAAACAACAGACATTGACTTCTCACAGCTTTGGAGGCTGTGAAGTCCAAGATCAAGTTGCCAGCCAATTTAGCTTCTGATGAGAGCCCTCTTCCTGGGTTTGTTATCACAGGCGAGTTCTCGCCTATCTCTTCTTCTTTTTTTTTTAAGATTTTATTTATTTATTCGTGAGAGAGAGAGAGAGGCAGAGACACAGGCAGAGGGAGAAGCAGTCTCCATGCAGAGAGCCCGATGCGGGACTCGATCCCAGGACTCCAGGATCATGCCCTGGACCAAAGGCAGGCGCTAAACTGCTGAGCCACCCAGGGATCCCCTCGCCTATCTATTCTTATAAAGACACTAGTCCCACCATGAGGGCTCCATCCTCATGATGTAGTCACCACCCAAAGGCCCTGCCTCCTAATACCATCACACTGGGGATTGGGGCTTCATATAATTTAGGGGAAGACACATTTAGCACATATCACTTTCCAAATGGTTCTTCAAAAGAACCACTGTAGGGACTGGGGTGTCTGGCAGGAGGGGGTATGACGTCTCTCCACCCTTACTCCCTCCCCACCATCCCTCATCCCTAGACATCTGGATGCCAGCTAAGTCAGACCAATACCTAGGCCTCACAATGGCATGGGCCCTGAGTGGTGGTTCTTGGGAAAATCAGGCTGGAGTTTCTTGGATTTGTCAGGAGGGACATGGACAAGGTACCTGACTCTCTGATCTAGCTAAGTCTGATGAGAGCCTGGCTAGAGTTCCTCCTAAGCAAAGTGAAGAGAGGCCCACATCTGCAGACTGTCTGGAGCCCGGTGCTGGGTGTTCTATGGGTTAAATGAGAACTATGCAAGGCAACCATCTTTAGAAGTCTTGAAAGGACCCTATGGATGGGGTCTACTTGACAGGGCAAGGGCATCCTTGGAGAAGAAGCTGTGCGAGGTGTTCCATCAGAGGAAGTTGCTAAGCAGGGCTCATACTCAGTCATCTAGGCACATGGCTTACTTCATAACTAGAAGGACTTTGATAGTCAAAGTCAGGGAATGAGGCAGCATGAGGGCCTTTCGGGTATTCTCACAATCACTCCATGAGAGAAAGTATTGAGTGTACCTTGGGCATCTCTCCCCAGAGGGCCCAAAACACAAAATTGCAGCAGTTCCAGCCAACTAAGACTATGCCACTCCTCTCACACTTCCCACCCTCCTACATCCTACCCTGGAGGCATGAGAAACATGCTGATGGAAGAGAAAGGAGTGCAGGAAAGAGCAAAGAAGCTGACCAGATACCCTTCCCCCACTGTGGACTTCCAGGCCCCCCCAGACCCCACAGACCCAAGCTGTGGCAGATGGGAGAAGGTTTCTGTTGACCGAAGTACTCTGGTAGTACTCCAGGCTGAACTTTCTAGTACTGGAAAACAAAATTTATGATACAGATATTATCTAGAGGCAAGAAAGGAGAGCTGACAGAGGGCTTGAAAGAGTATTGTCTTCTACTTTGCTCCCTAATATGCCTGGCCTATTCAAAAAATGATTTTTTTATCTAAAGCATAATTTTTCAGCAATGAAACTGGTTTGCCTATTAATCCAACCCTGAAGGAAAGACCCAACAAAAAGATGATGTTTCAAGAAACACCATTAGCATTATATTTAAAATAAGGAAAGAGCTCACAGGGGGCTTCTTTGTGGGCCACCACTCATGCTAGTTTATCGCCTGTAGTCTTTCCTGGTGGTGGTGGCAGGTAAGGTATGCACATCTAAAAACTGAGTCCTTCATTTAGACTAGCCTCAAGTTTCGAATGCCAGTCAGAAAAGGATAAAATAAATCAAATGACTTGATAAAGTCACTCAGAATTAGTAGAAATAGGGATGCCTGGTGGCTCAGTTGGTTATGCTAACTCTTGGTTTTGTCTCAGATCATCATCTCATGGGTCCTGAGATCAAGTCCAACTTGGGCTCAGCACTCAGAGGGAGTCTACTTGAAGATTCTCTCCCTCTGCCCTTCCCCTGACTTGTACACACAAACACACACACACTCTCTCTCAGTCTCTCTTTTTCAAATAAATAAATCTTTTAAAAAATATATTAGAAATAAAAAAAGAAAATAACAGACCCACAGTATGAGCAGTAATTTCTCTTCACTGTGCTCAGGTTTTCCTGGGTCCTTTTTCTATAAACCAATCAAGCCTTCCCCATAGACTACAGACGTGAGGGATTCTTGGACATTACGTCAAGCACTTCTATCACTTATACCACATTGTCTAGGGGACACTTGCATCATTATTTCCAAGAAAATATCTATAAGAAATAGCACTGCAAATATTATAAAACTTGTTTCCATCTGAGGCACAAAACATTTTTCCCTAAATCTATAAACTAGAAAATAACATTAAGAAATAAAATTATTCATATAAATTTTAAATTCACAAGGGAAAGAAAACATTCCTAAAGCTGAATTGTCTAACACAGTGGTCACTGACCACTGTAGCTATTTTCTTTTTTTTAAGATTTATTTATTTATTTTTGAGAGAGAGAGAGAGAGAGAGCGTCTGCATTGGTGAGGGGGTGGGCAGGCAGGGAGCAGTGGCAGAAGAAGAGGGAGAGAGAATCTCAAGTAGACTCCCCACTGAGTGTAGAGCCCGATGGAGGGCTCAATCTCAAGACCCAGAGACCTGAGCCAAATTCAAGACTAAAGCTTAATTGACTGAGCCACCCAGGAGCTCACCCACCTCGCTGTAGCTATTGAAATTTAAATCAAAGTAAAAATAAACAAATATCCAGTTTCTCCATCACATTAGCCATGTTTCAAGTGTTCAACAGCTACATGTGGCTAGTGGCTACCATATTGGACCTGTAATACAGAGCACTGTCATCATTACAGAAAGCAATATTGGACAACGCTGTTCTAGAGTTTCAGAGCCAATCATTTTGACACTGGGAAAACAACTCCTGTTTTCTCTGCATGACTAGATTCTTAATATTTTAATCCTCAGTGAATCTGAGCTTTTGTAAAGTATGAAGGTATATCAGAGGCTTGTAAAAACAGAGTATTATTCTCCATATTAGAGACAGATCAAGTTCCCTTGATAACTTTATTTTTTAAACAGCCTTACAAGGGTCAAAGACGGGCAAAAATCCAGAGTTGCAACACTTTTTCCTAGAAGCTTAATGCCTTTCAGATTGCTTGCAAACCATAAAAATTCAGCACTGGGGAATTTAAAATGTTAAGTTAGTGACCTCATACAATTAGCTGGTTCTCCAAAGCTTTCATGGTTTTTCTGCTAAACACAGAATGCACTTCTTTGTATCACATTCTTTTCCCATATTTGTAATTCTCACTTCCTTTTTACATGATACATGAATTTTAAAATATTAAGGCTACATTATTCACTGACATGAATAGATATATGAGTGCAAGGGTTGAAGAAAAGAGAACTTTCAAGGAAAATTTTTGGAATTCTGTGATCTTACAGACTAATAAACCTAGAGACCTAGTATTTACTTGGAACAAGAACAATTATGAGTTTCAAATGTTTGATATTTTGCTATACAGCTCTTCTTCCCCACAAAAATCAAACTGAATAAATCTTTGTCAGAATTTAAATTTTCCTCTCATTGCTTTCTCTGGAAATACTTGGTAGACTGGGTCATCAAGACCTTACATTCATTGTCTAATGAAAACATGATCAAATCTCAGACATTTTAGCTAATGTCTAGCCCAAATATGTTAATCTGCCTACAGTGGAAAAAATAGATATTTAACCTGTAGATTCTCATTGTAGTTTTTAAATTTTTTTTTTTTTTGAAGGAGAGAAAGAGAATGTGCATGCAGAGCAGGAGGGGCAGAGAAGAGGAAGAGAGAAACTCAAGCAGACTCTGTGCTGACTGGGGATCCCTACATGGGGCTCATCCCAGGATCCCAAGAACATGACCTGAGCCGAAATCAAGAGTCCACCACTTAACTGACTGAGCCACCCAAGCACCCCTTGTATAATGTTTATTGTGGCTACCATTGCATGGTTCTGACAGTCAAACATCTGAAAATAAATTATTATGATAAAGAATGTTATTTTTAATATATGCAAAATTTATATTTTTAACAAGGCACTTTTTTAAATGGAAGGAGATCATTAATATATTCTCCTATCCTTTCCTACAATTAAAGAAAGACTTAGAGAGACCAACTCTAGAAAATGAATTAATAGTGTTCAACAATTTAGGCAATGCTATTAATTTTCAAAAGTTTACTATGATCCTCATAGGATGTTCCAAGACCTAGTCATAATATTGGTATAAAACAAACCACATAGGATATTAGAATTCAGAGAAGGGAAAGAGAAACAAAAGTTTGGGTAAAAATAATGGTAAAGACTTTGAATTTCCAGGATGGGAAGCATCCCAAGAAATTCCAGATGAAATAGGCAGTGAGAAAAGGAAATAACAGGAAAATGCTGTAATCGGGACTTTTCAGACTTTAAAGTGCAAGGGAGTTACATCTCACCCAAATGAAGCTTTTGACAAAATAAATCTAGATTAGGAACTGAGACTTTGCTTTTCTAACAAGCTCCCAGGTTTTAAGTAACAAAGTCACGGTAGACTCAACTATTATCATCAGTACATAACCCACATTTACACTGATGCTTTGATATTGAAGACTGATCCTCAAATAGTTTCCCTCATTTGATCATAAATGAATGAAATAGGATTCTGTGAAATATCTTGTCTTATACATCAACTCAAATCTACACCTGTCTCTCCCAAGCTGGCTGGCATTAGATATGCCAGTAGTACAAACATTCCATGCTCAGAGAAGTTTGGAAAATGTTAAGTCAAACACAGATAAGTTTCTTTACTATAAGACTCTCAGAGTCTTTAACACAGTGTACATTATGAATGAATCTTCAAGAGGGAGAATTGACCACACATAATGCTTTCTTCCTGGTTAACCTATGAATACTTCCTGGAGAAACTTGCCTACGTGGTGAAGAGCGATGTAATGACAAGTTCTGACGTCTCAATGGTTCTTAGATTCATAGATACTACTTTGGTCAGTGTAATTAGTGACACATTTTTAAGAGTAAGTCACTGATAAAGGAGTTTTCAAAGATGGTCAAGGCACCAGGTTAGAAATAATGATGGTCTTTGTACCAATCAGATGGAGCTCAGCAGAGAATGCTAGTGTAGAAAACCCCAGAAAGAACATGATGCTGACAAAGTACAGAAGGCATGGTATAGAATTTGGATGTGGAAAACCACCTTTTCACATGGCACAGTGTAGCTGTACCCTCTAAGGAAATGATAGTAGCAAACAGGATAGACTAGTCCTCTGTGTACCAAACAGAAAGAGAGTGGCTCATCACAAGTAAGAGCAGAAGTGCCCCACCCAGGGACATGGTTTAAATAGAAGATTTTCAGTCATCACAAGTGCCTTGTGATCATTGCCTTTCCATGTGGGGAGCAAGAGGAAATGTTTTCCAGCACAAGATGTGGGAAGATTGATCTCATCTCTGCCCAATATGACAACCAGGAGAGATCTTCTAACTATACAAAACACATGAAACCTAATGCTTCAAGAAATACTTCTTGACCTCTCTTTAAACTGGTTTTGTTGAAATAAATAGTAGATTGAAGTTTTGCCTAGGGCAAAGAAGCCTCAACCAAACTGACTTTCTCTTTTACACAAGTGTAGAATTGTACGTTTTCCAATTTCACAAGGAAGTAGCAAATATACGCTTATGACAACTGAGTCTACCAGACATCAAAGACCCATCTCATGAAACTGGGGTGTAATGGTTCCCAAAATGTAACTGTAACTGAATCACCTGGAGAGCTTGTTAAAACACAGATTCTTGGGACCCACCATGGAGTTTCTGATCCAGTTAGACTAGGATGGAACCTTAGGATTCTCATTTCTAACAAGTTTTCCGTTGATGCTGCCACTGCTGGTTCAAGATCCTTACTTTAAAGAACTCTGCTGGAATGAAAGGAGCCTTAGTGATCACTTGGGCCATCCCCTTTCCCTCACAGATGAAGAGTCTGGGGCATATAAAAGATATTATCCCCTAAGGTGGGACCACAAACAGCTCCCCTGACCACAAGTCTGTGTGCCATCTCCACTCCTGTATCGAGAAAAATTGTGAAAGACTTTGATGTGGGCAAAAGATGACCATTGTGTCCTGTCCATCTACTCTTCTAATGTATCTTTGCTTCCACTGCCTTTCAGCTGTTTTACAACCATGAAAGTTGTAGAGAACTGATCGTAATGCAAATGATTATTTTGTGAAGAAATGCAAGTGACTTGAGATCTGTGAAATACAATTGGCTGTTGGGCTGTCAGTACTCACCAAACATGCATCATATGTAATACTAGGCAGCATTCTCAATCACCTGTGTGTGCACATGTGTGTGCATGTGTGGAGGTACTTTCAACACCCTCTTGAATTTGTAACAGTTTAGTAGTGCTTTTTGAGTGGCAAAATAAGGATCTCCAAAAATCTGCAATAAAATCTCTGGCAAAAGTCAAAACTAACTTTTTCCATATTCTGGAAATTAACCAAAGAATTACAAAATTCCAAGTCATGTTTATCAAGAAAAAATGGCTGAATCTTGGTAAGAACCCTCTTTCCCTCCCTAGCTACATGGTAGCCTAGAGGGCCAAATATTTCATACCTGTGAGAGCTGGGCAAACCAGCAACCTAACTGAAGAGGACAGAATGGGTTTGGAACTTCCCAAAAGCCCCATAATTGCCAACATTTGACCAGCTTATGGCAAGCTTATTGAAAATCCCCATTCTGAGGACGTGTCTTTATTTCACCTGACTCAGATCAGGCTCTGTACCAACATCCCTGATTCTAGGGAATTGGAAAGAAAAAAAAATCGGTGGCAGTAGTTTAACATTGCAGCTGTCTGAGATGATGTTACTGAATGAAGCTAATCAAAACACCTGAAAAGAACAACAGGGGAATTTGAGGTCCATAAGGGACTTTGAAAAGCTCACATGCTTTCTTGGAAGTCTAGAACACCATGTGCAGGGGTGTGCATACACAGAAAAGTCCTTAAAAGGTCCTAATCTCTCATCTCTACCTTGCCTTGAGGCTCTGCACAAGCTGAGGCAGAGTTGTGAACTGCCAACAAGATAACTGAAGATCTAGCGCAACACACACAGGCTGGGAGAGTTATTAGTTCAAAGTGTTTATGGAAATCTCTGTCTAATCATTAGCTGACCACCAAGCTAACCAGGCAGAGACTTCAATGGCCACATATGACAAAGAACACAGGCTTTATAGAAAGAGTGCAGGAAAGTCACTAAGCACATGAATAAGCAAACAGCAACCATATAACAAAAACAAAAAACATCAATGACAACAACCCTGGGGAAAGCATCTGATTTCCAGAGTTGCCACAATATATTGTTTAAAACAGAAAAATATGAGACACACAAAGAAATAGGCATGTATAGCCCACACAAAAGAAAACAACCAGTCAATTCTCCCTAACATAGTCCAGACTTTGGACTTCTTAAACAAAGACTTTAAATCACCTAATGAACCAAAGGAAACTATGTTTAAAGAACTAAAGGAAAGTATGGGAACAATTCAAAAATACAATCAAGACATCAATTCCATTTACAAAAGAAAAAAATAGAAATAAATTTTTTGAAGCACAAAATTTGTATACTGAAAATCTACAAAATGTCAGTGAAAGAAAGAATATCTCAATAAATGAGAAAACATCCCATATTTATGAATCAGAAGGCACTGTTATTGTTAAGATGGCAATATTCCACAAATTGATCTATGCATTCAACTCAATCCCTCTCAAAGTACCAGCTGCTATTTTTTGCGGAATTTGACATGCTGATCTTAAAATTTATATGGAAAAAGAATATTCAAAGCAATTAAAAAGATTTAGAAACATGTAGGATTTTTTTTTTTTTTTTGAGAGAGAGAGAGTGTGTAAGCATAAGCACACCAGCAGAGGTGGAGAGGTGCAAGGGAGGGGCAGAGGGAGAGAGAAAATCTTAAGCAGGCTCCACACCCAGTGTGGAGTCCAACACACCACTCCATCTCATGACCTGAGCCAAAATCAAGAATCAGATGCTTAACCAACCGGGCCACCCAGGCATCCCAAAACTTGTAGGATTTAGACTTCTCAGTTTCAAAAGTATTTACTACAAAGCTACAATAATAAAATAGTAAAAACAATTTGGTACTGGCATAATTCAATGGATAAACAATAATCTTTCTTGGATCCTCGCTTCCAAGATAACGAAGAAAAGAAGGAATAATGGTCATGCCAGAAAGGGCTCTGGCCAAGTGCAGCCTGCTTGTTGCACCAACTGCATCCATTGTATGCCCAAGGCAAGGCCATTAAGAAGTTTATTTGGGCAGCCCGGGTGGCTCAGTGGTTTAGCGCCACCTTCAGCCCAGGGCCTGATCCTGGAGACCGAGGATCAAGTCCCACGTCGGGCTCCCTGCATGGAGCCTGCTTCTCCCTCTGCCTGTGTCTCTGCTTCTCTCTCTCTGTCTCTCATGAATAAATAAATAAAATCTTAAAAAAAAAAAAAAAAAGAGTTTGTTATTCAAAACATAGCAGAGGCTGCTGCCATCAGGGACATTTCCTAAGCAAGTGTCTTTGATGTTATATGCTTCCCAGTGTGATACTACTTCACTGTATGAGCTGCGCTGTGCACAGCAAGGTAGTCAGGAATTGCTCTCCTGAAACATGGAAGGACCAAACACTCCTACCCCGACTGAGACCCAAGGGTGCTACCCCAAGACTTTCAACAAAGCCCATTTGAGGAGCTAAGTCCTTAAGGACTGAGGAAACACTGTTCTCTGGAAAAAAAAAAACATAAAATGGAGGGTATACTTTAAATACATACACACATAACAACAACAACAATCTTTTCAATCAAAAGTATTGGAACAACTGATGCAAAGGAATAACAATTGAACCCCCTACCTCACACTCTATATAAAATTACCTATATATTTACAAATATTATCTCCCATTCTACAGGCTGTCTTTTCATTTTGCCGAACATGTCCCTGGTAATTAAACTGCAAGGCCAAATGTGTCTTCTCCACAAAAGCAATATTATTTGTATATCAGCCACTTGGGGGTGGAATTCACTTGGGTGAGCTAATCTAGGAGCAATTTTAGAAGATATGTAAGAAATGGCAACGGCATTCCTACTTCCAAAGGACGAGCTTATACACAAACTTAGATCAGACCCATTCTTCTGTTCTTCAAAGATTGTTTTACGTGTGTCCTTCTTTCCATTGCTGTGTTTAATCAGATCTATGCTGCTTTCCTACAGAAAACTCCTGAACATATGTTCTGCAAATTTACCTCCTATCACCCAGGGTAGAGAGGAAGATGGAGCAGGGGTTTTCCTGAATGTGTAGCAATTGTAATGACTCATACTACTTCCTTATTCTAACCCTATCAGTGAGGTGGAGAAAGCTCACAGTCAGGCCTGGGGGAAACCATCTTTACTTAGAGGGTCCTCTTGGTGTAGTGATTGCTTTTTGTTTTCCTTTTGCCACAAGACAAAGCAAGGAAATAAAAAATGCAGACCAAAGTAGAGAGAGCTTAAAACTATAGGACAACAAGAAAGAGTCATCTGTAAAATAAATGTAACATATACTGAAATGAATTCCTTAGTATATACCATTGAGAAAGTCAAACTCAGCATGTTTCTTTTTTTGTGTGGTCAGGTACTAAATGGCTCTTTCATTATACAAGGCCAATAAAGAGAACAGCGGTGAAGAAAGGAGGAAGGAGTGCAAAGAGGGGTAAGTGTGAACATAGTTTTCCAGCATGGGTAGTCCAGATAGTATCTCAGTTCCCCAAACACTGTTTGCTTTGTAATTTCATTGCATTACTCTTTCAGATGTTTTCTCTCTGAATGGCTAGAAGTCAACAGCTCCAGACTGTAAATCTGTCTGTTAAAGCAAAGCACTCAAGTCCTTTCCAATTCTCACCACTCATAAAAAAAAGGAATAATTGAGGGTTTTATACCTTAAGAGATTTCTCGAAGCTTTGCACAGAGATTAAACATCAGCAATTATGTAAAGCTATTCATAACTTAAAACTGAAGGGAAAGAAGCCAAGCCGTTGAGGAAACCAGAGCCAAAAAAGGATTGCTGTTTAGTTCACTGAACCATGCTGCTTTTGAAATACTATAATTCAGATCAGTCAATGAAATTTGTTTGCTTAAAATTTCCTTTTCTTTATTAAAAAAGGACCTCGGGTAGGGAATGCATGAGCTACCATCCCATAAAATAGGCATAATTATACCACACTGTATGTGGTGTCATGATAATTAAACTTAAAAATTTATAGGTAAAAGACCTAACACAGTGTCTGGCACATGTTAAGGGATTGGTAAGACTTGGCTGCCATAGTTTTTATTATTGCTGGTATTATCATTACTATTATTATAGAGGTAGATCTGTGAGTGACAGTTGCTGGTAGTTAGTGAACTGATCCAAATCATTCAGAATGCTTATGTGGGATTTCACGGACATGTACAGAAAATAGAATATTTCAGATTTTGTGTCATAATATAATTAGTGCCAGATTCTCAAAAGAATCCTTAATTTTTACATTATTATCCAAAATTAATTTCGGTGCCAAATTCCTGTATGTGAGTCTCTGACCCCAACAACTAATTTATTCACCAGTTAATTTCTAAATCCTGAGTTTATATCATTATAAACATGTCATATGCCCCAAAAGCACCTTTAAAAAAAAAAAAAAAGGTTTTATTTATTTATTTGAAAGAGAGCACAACACAGGGGGAGGGGCAGAGGGAGAGAGAGAAGTAGACTCTGATGAGCAGGAAGCCCCTACATGGGGCTCCATCCCAGGACCCAGGGATCATGACCAGAGCCTAAGGCAGATGCTTAACTAACATCTGGGTGCTACCCAGACACCCCCCAAAATCACCCTGTAAAGAAAGACTACATGAGAAAAAAATGGGACAGACTTTGATTTACTAAGCATCCTCTAGCTCAACCATCTAGGTTATCTATGCCTTTGTTTGCCTCCAATGAGACCATTTCACAACCTAGATACAGAAGTTAACTTGTAGAAAATTTATTATAATGCAAACAATTCCTGTCCATAAAAAATGCAAATTGTTTTCCTGTGGCTATTGACCAGTCTTATCAGTTGTGCATGTATTTGAGAATTCATGTCACATTCCTTTTCTGACTATAAACATGTGATTCTCTTTTCAACTGGCTGCAACATCTATTGGCCCCTCATTAATTCCTGAGCTAAATACTATCTTTGATACATGTTTATTTTATATTGTATGGAAGTCATAATTTTATCTTCATTGAAAATTTCTCCTTCAATAAGTATAAGCATCACGTTTATATGACTCCCTGAGGAACACATCTGAAATTCAAACAAAGAACTTTGCCCACACATATGCTAGTCAAGGCCAGAATTATGCCCTTCTTCCTGTTGCATCTGGACAGTCATTGTAGAAAGTCAGTCAAAGATGTCTGTCGAAGCTTACCAAGTGAAGAATAATGTCCTGGGCATTTTTAAATAGCTTTTTCCATACAAGAAAAGACTGCAAGGTTTCTAAGGCAATGTACAATGAGTTGCTGAGGGAAAATAAGTATTAACCCCAGGAAGTAAGATCCCTCTAGAGGGCTTCTTGGAAAAAAAAATATGGAAGCTAGATTTGGGTTCAAAGAGGATTAAGCTCACAAGAATGTAAAACTAACACTCTTTGAGGTTTTAAACTAAAATTTGGTTAATGTCTTTCAGGAAAGCAAAGTATTGAAAAGTATTTTGTTTTCATATTTTATCATTATAGTTGTTCAAAATACAGGAACAGAGGGACACTGGCTGGCTCAGTCAGAAGGGCATGGTCTTGACGTCACTAGTTCAAGTCCCACATTGGCTGTAGAGATTATTTAAATAAACTTTAAAAATGAAATATAGGAATAGAACCATTCAGATTTTCTCTAGGAAGTATGTTGCTAAAATTTCAGGGCTTTCTTCTTACTTTAATCTTACATAATTACAGAATTGAATATTTTACAACTATAATACCATTCCACTTACATAAGTAACTTTTTATATAATTGAAATAATTATGTGGGAGGATTTTAGTCAACCCAACTGTGTTACCATTCACATAAGGTTATAGAATTACTAAGACATTTAAAACATATTTCTATGTGAATGTGTAGTGTTCTAACAAAAGTGGTATCAAACTATAATCATATAAGTATCTAGAGATTACAAATAATGACCATCTAATGAATATGACTAATTATTACAAAAAATTAAGAATCTCAAGATGCCAATGATAGAGCACTTAAAGTCAGTGCAGGGCCTTTCTGAGTGTGGATCCTGGGCAACTGCCCAGGTGGTGCATCTATGAAGCCAACCCCTCTTAGCATTGTATGATTAACACTTTGATGTCCTTGAAGTCTCCACAAAGCTCTCACTGTATCCCCTTCCTCCATGCCCTCGAAGCTTCTCTTTTTATATATTTTTTAAAAGATTTTATTTATTTATTCATGAGAGACACAGAAACAGAGGCAGAGACATAGGCAGAGGGAATAGCAGGCTCCCTGTGGGGAGCCCGATGCAGAACTCGATCCCAGGACCCCAGGATCACAACCTGAGCTGAAGACAGATGCTAAACCACTGAGCCACCTAGGTACCCCTGAATCTTCTCTTTCTTTCAAAATCTTTAGTTTGTATAACAATATAAGAAATGAGAGGGCCTAAAGAGAAAACATTAATTGGTTTTAGATATTTTCCCCCCTTTCCTGAATATCAGGGTTCACAGACATTTCCCTGACTTTTGACTGCCTCTAATATGAAGCAGTATCCCGAGTTGCTTCCTTGCCATGCATATACACATGGAAAACATTCATGGGGCTGTTTGTATGTAGGGGATTGATTCCTATCAAATAAACTAGGAATATTTGTCAAAGGCCCTTGACATTTAATACGGAAAAATGACCTATAAGAATCACATCATCCATATATAGTGTAGAGTGAACTAATTTCTCAGGAAGATGGGATATACCTGGATCATAAAAGATTTATAAGGCAAATTAAAGGCACATAGTCTAATCAAAATAGCTTCTGATTGTTTTATTTCCTGTGCTACTGCATTTTTCAGGGCTCTCCAGAGAAACAAAACCAGTACAAGGAACTGGCTCATGCAATAATGAAGGCAGGCAAGTTCCCAAATCTCTAGGGTGAATCAGTAAGTTGGAGACTCGGGAGAGCGGACAGTTTATTTCCAGTTGGAGTCTGAAGGCCTGAGGACCAGGAGAGCCAGCGGTGTGGTTCCTGTCTGAAGGCAGGCCCACTGGAGACCTACGAGGAGCTGGCTTTCAGGCAGGAAGAAATTCTCTTTTGTTTGGAAGAGGGTCAGCCTTTTTGTCCCATTCAGGCCTTCGGTGCAGTGTAAGGCCCACCCACACTGGAAAGAGCGATCTGGGTCATTCAGTCTATCACTTTAAAAGTTACTCTCATCTCCAAACACCCCGATGGAAGCACCTAAGCTAATGTTTGACCGAATAGCTGGGCATCCTGGGGCCCAGGCAAGTTGACACATAAAGTGAACCATCACGGACACCCTGATGTCACAAACCCTATAAAGCCCTTAAAATTCCTGGCTTCCCACTCAGGACAGAAAACTAGCTACTGTTCATCATATCTGCTCAATTCTACCATCTGGCCATAACTGAAGAGTTAATTAGAACAAAAGGTAAATTCTTACATCAACAGTTTGCTGAGTGCGAGGCATAAGCCCAGGAGGAGAAAAATGACCCAAAATAGCTGATTAATACAAAGAATATTGGGGAAGAAGCAGCTTTATTTAAGTGGGTTTTACCTAGGAACTTCCTTCTTTCACTTTTTAGCCCTCTTGCTAGGGATGTGATTTTCTCTCGTGGTCACCCGTCTAGGGTTGGAGCTGTGCGAGGATCATCACTGCTGCCGAATGGAACAGGTTGGGTTGGGTAGGATACAGAATGAGGGTGAACCACTGCAAGTGGATGGGAAAGTAGCTGTGGGCACAGGCACCCGCGGCCTTGGGGCAACAGGAGTGGAGGAGAAAACCAAGGGGAAGGTAGAAAAGAACATTGGAAGGAGAAGCGAGGAAGAGACTGGAGGGCAAAATTGGGGTGAGCCAGGTGGGCTGGTTATGGTAAGCTCTACATTCCTGAAGAAGATGCTCCAATTCCACCAAGGCGAGAGAAGCCAACCTGGAGCTTGGAGAAGGCTCAGGTGATAAGAGAGGAAAAAGAGCTGTCATCACTGAATTCCTTGAGAAAAAAACTATTAAGAAGAAGCTTAGGGCTTAAAAGACAGTGGCATTGATGGGTCAAACAAGCTGGAACTAAAAGGCAGATTTGATTAAATAGTTAACCACGACAAATGCCAGGGTCTTTCTTACCTTAGGGTTTTGTTCCCGCTCTTCTCTCTGTCTGGAATGCCTTCACTGTCTGCCGTCACCTGGCTCACACCTGTTAATTATTAGGTCTCCACCTGGCTGCTTTTCCTCCCAGAAGACACCTCTGACCCCAGGAGACAGGGTTTGGTGCCTTCCCCCATGTTCTCAACTCACCCTGTCTTAGAACTTATTGTACTGATTGGGATTGCTTTCTGCTGTGCCTGTTTTCCAGCAGGGGCTGGGAGCTCTTTTATGGCAAGGATTGTGCTTTGTGTAAAGTTGTATCTCCAGAATATCCTTCAGTGCCTGGCACCGTATACCACTTTACTAGTTATTTGCTAATTGAAAGAGTAGAAGAATGCGCAAGGACCCTACTGAGGCTCTCTCAATAGCACTTAAGGTGCTGTGCTGGGCCTTTGGTGGTGGAGCATTGGGAAGAGTGGGGTAGAAGTTGGGGTGAGTCAAAGCAAATGGACACTCGGCCTGGCCTCAGAGAGCCTGGTAACAGCTGTGACTCAGGGTATGACACAAGGCAGGTGAAATAATACAATACTGTAGCACAAGACGGGAGAGCCAGAGTGCCAGATTTAGTCAATAAAAATATAGGGTCCCAGGTTAAATTTGAATCTCAGATAAGCAACTAATAGTACATATACATCTCGTGGACTATTGGGGGCATACTAAGGCTGATAGTTACGCATTGTCTATTAAAATAAAGGTTTGAATTGGCCTCTTGTAATTTATCGGCCCTGAGGGAGAGGAACATGGTTTATAAGAGATGATATTCCCTCTGTCTGTTAGGGGGTGATACGGGGACATAAGAGATGATTCAGGAAAGATTTTCTAGGCAAAATGGGAATCGAATTGGTTGCAAAGGATGCAAGCCGAAACGTGAAGCAATACAGTTGAGGCAGGAGGTATCTTGGGCGGAAAGTCAGTGCAGAGTCAGAGACTGGCTGCAATCTGGTTTGGCCAGTGTGAGGAGGTGTGACATGGGTGGTGAAAAACCCAGCTAGATGGTTGGGCTGAATCTGGTGACTCTGCATGTGTCAGAGCCTCAGCTACCCCCGTGCCCCCACCCCTTGCTTTGGCTGGACTTTGTGTACAGGCTGGGCAGGATCTTGCTGCCCGGGCCAATGTTTCATCTTTGCCCAGCTGAGCAGTGCTGGACATTAGTCTCTCCCTGTCAATAATGAAGAAGAAGCACCAGGGACATTTTGCAAAGGTTGTACATTGCTCAATTGTTTGCATTTTTTCAAATGCTGGTGTCAAAACAGCATCTCTAGCCAAGTCAAGGAGAAAGTGAGTATTAACAATGACTTATGAAAACAAGATGGGAAATACTAGCAACTTGGAAGATATTTATAATGTAGTCTTTTCTGCTTTGCTCTTACAACTTTATTTAGCATTATGTGGTAAATATACAATGAAATTGGTAAAAAAAAAAAAAAGCTTACTTAGCATCTAGGTAAGAGGTGGATATGTTTATATAACCTTTATTGAGCACCTACTATGTTCCAGGAGGCAGTATATACAATTTCCCATAGTCTTTTTTTTTTAAGATTTTATTTTTTTAAGTAATCTCTACACCCAATGTGGGGCTTGAACTTACAACCCCGAGATCAAGAGTTGCCTGCTCCACTGCCCAAGCCAGCCAGATGCCCCGACAACTTCCCTTACTCTTAACTACAACACTACTATAATGTTATTACATCTATAAACATATACAATAATACTATAACACTATTGTGTATGCATAATAATTGTTATGTGTATCTTGCTGAGGTTCACGTTTATTTGCTCATCTATGGTCACTCAACCAGCAATTTAGTTATTTTGGAATTCAAATCTGATTCGACTCTAACATCTGTATTGTTTCCGTTATATCACACCTATAGATACAGACCCATGGGTAAATAACAACCCTTGAGCCTTATGGCACACACCCTGTAGGAGCAGAAAGGAAAGAACATCTAATTCTGTCTTATGGGCATCAGGAATGGCTTTGTAGGGGATGCTTGAGTAGTGATTGACAATATTATCTCATCTCCTAATCAGATTAATAATGAGCAACGTATGGAGAGTACTCACAATAACAGAAGTATCAGAAGTTTTAAAAACATATTGTATTAATTCTAAAATGCTCTCATTAGGTTTTTGTAATCTTTTATTAACCCTTACTTGCATTTCAGGCATTAAAACACACCTAGTACCCTATTTCCATGTTTTATACACACATTTTCATATCAATACAGACGTGCATCACTGCACAAGGTGACAGAGCTTCCTATTTGTAGAGATATTTGCTTTAATAATTAACATACTCTGGATAGATATTTAAAATGAAAGAATTTGGATATGATTAATATTTTCCAAGAACTCTCAACTGCTAGGACAGAGGAAAGTGCTGCTGCCGAAACTGATTAATGGAGAGCCTGACCTGCTGATATGGGCATGTTCTGGGTCAGCTCCCCAAATAAAAGATTGCACCCCCATCACTGCTGACTCACACGTCCCCTGGAGGGTTGGCATTTCCTTCCTGTGGCAGGATCTTCTGCTTTCACCCCCGCACATTTCACTCCATATACTTGCTCTTTTTCTTCCATACTAAGTTCCAGACAATAGGATTTTATTAGAGTTCCCAGAGAAAGTGAACCAACAAGAGATAGAAAGGGTGGGGGGGGGGTTATAATGAGGAATTGGCTCATGTGCTTATGGAAGCTGACACATCCAAGATTTGGCATCTGTAAGCTAGAGTCCCAGGAAACCCAATGGCGCAATTCTCCTCTGAAGGCCAGCAGGCTTAAGAGTCAGAAAGAGCCAATGTTTCTGTCTGGTCTGAAAGCAGGAAAGAGCCAACATCCTGACTCAAGGCAGGCAGGCAGGCAGGAGAAGGAATTCCCTCTTATTCATAGCCTTTTTGTTCTATTCAACTGACCGGATGAGGTCCACCCACATTAGGGAGGACAATCTGCTTTACTCAGTTTATTAATTTAAAAGTAAATCTCATGCAAAAACACTCTCATAGACACACCCAGAATAATGTTTGACCAAACACCTGGGCACCCCATGGCCCAGAAGGATCTTGCGGCAACTTCCAGGATAGCCAGCCCATCCTGGTGGCCCCTCGTCTTCTGTGTCCCTTCCTCACTGTAACCATCTTGAACCATAACAATGAGCTGCTGTCGTCTTGGACCATAATAATGAGGGACATCCCTCCGTCACAGCAGAGAAATTGGAGGCTCTGAAGATTTTATGGAGCAGGATCTCTAAATCAACCCAGGACTCTACATCCCCAGTTTTTCACATCATAGAAGAAAAAAATCTTCCCGTTGTTATTTGGTGGTGGTGGCTGGGAGTGGGGGACAAGCATGAAATCTGTCCTTTGCAGCTGATTTTTTTTAATCAGTTAATGAACATATAATGTATTATTAGTTTCAGAGGTAGAGTTTAGTGAATCATCGGTTGCATATAACACCCAGTGCTCATCCCATCACATGCCCTCCTTAATGCCCACCACCCAGTTACCACATCCCCTCACCCACCTCTCCTCCAGGAACCCTGTTCATTTCCTAGAGTTAAGAGTCTCTGGTGGTTTGCTTCCCTCTCAATTTTCACCTTATTTTATTTTTCCTTCCCTTCCCCTCTGTTCATCTGTTTTGTTCTTAAATTCCATATATGAGCGACATCATATGGTATTTGTCTTTTGCTGCCTGACTTACTTCACAGCTGATTCTAATCCTAAATGATGCGCCTCTCTTTTTCTCCTGTTGCACATTACAGAATAGGATTACGGATTGCACAAAAAATTAGCTAAAATACAGCTAGAAAGAAAGAAAACCGTAAGAGCTGTGTAGCTCACCACCTGTACAGTGAGGATAATCATAAAACTTCATTCAGCACAGTAATCTTTTGTGCGCCTTTCACATTTCATTTCTTTCCAAAAATAACCTTGTGAAGCAGAGAAAGCTGATGTTTTTATCCTCATTTTTCTCTCTGAAAAATCCAGGATTGCCCCTGCTTGGATGATAATTTGGTTTTAATTGATTCCTCATTTCAAACTAGGCAAAACCATGCAGTATCAAGTGGACCATCGAGTATCTTGTTACACAGAATGCTATCACTTTGCAAACATTTACAAGGAGCTCTAACACCTCTTATAAATGCAAATTAAGCCTTAAAGCAAGATTCTGAAATACCAGTAAAATTCTGTTTTAACATGATGGGCGTCCAAATGTTAAATTTAAACTGCATTTCAGTGAAAACTTCTGGTCACTGTGGAACAAAAGGATTTGGGCCTGTCATTTGTTTGTGGTACTGGGTTTTCAATAAAGCTAGGAAACACTACAATTGGTGTCACAATGCGTGTTAGCATTAAGGGTCACGAGAGGGGTGGCCGGCTGGCTCAGTTAATGGGACACGCGACTCTTAATGTTGGGGTCGTTGGTTCGAGGCCCATGCTGGGTGTAGAAATTACTTAAAAATAAAATCTATAAACAAATAAAGGCCAGAAGAAAACCTAAAGCTGCAAGAACTTCTTTAACTTTATCCCAGCCCACTGTTACTCTAACTTACTTGACCATTTTCTTCTCCTTTTTTTTTTTTTTTTTTAATGCTTAACATTTCTGATGTTGCAAGAGCGTGGTTTCAGAAATCCTATACCACATTCTACTTCCAGAACACTTTCTTCTAAACACACAGCAGTTAAGGATGCGGTTGGGAGGGGCAGGGTAGGCTTGCAGAGCCATCTCCACACCACCTTCCTTAATTAGGATTGCCAGATTTATCCAATAAAAATACAGAGTTCTGAGTTAAAATTGAACTTCAGATAAACAGCTTTTTTTATGCAATGTTTGTAACATACTTATGCTACATATATATTTATATACACAGTCATTGTTTATCTGATTTTTTGAAATTCAGTTTTAACTGGGCATCTCGTATTTTGTCTGGCAACCCTGTCCCTGATCCACCCTCAGGGAGGAGGAGCTGATGGCCCTCCATGTTCACATTTCTAGACATTTAATGGGGCTTTACAAACTAGAAAGGACGTGGGGTTAAAATCACAAGCTTGGCCATCCTGCTTTGTTTATGAGCTTCTGAGGTATTTCTACCTTTTTAGCTTGTTGGTCGTCTGTGCTAACGACCCTCCATGTGGCCCTGCAGACCCCCTGTCCCTGCTTTTCCACCCTGCTATGTTCCCCCAGGAGCCTGGCTGTATGGACCACAGCACAAAGTTCCCTTTGCCCTCTGACTTGTGATTGGGTTTGCCCAGTGGGAGCCACCAGCAGAAGAGGAAAGTACAAGAATTTATCCTCCAGGCCTTTCCCTGCTGAGCCCTGGGTAGGCTGCGGCCTCACATCCCCACCCAAGCACAAGGGCTTTCAGAGGTGATGGGGAGAACACTCTCCTCCAGGCAGTTTCTACAGATCCTGGTCCTTCTTCTCCCCTTCATCTTCAAGGAGAGACTTTCCCAAGGTTGCCAGGCCCCAGGGCTTCATCAGCTTTCCCAATTTCCCGATTTCCCGTAACTGCCCTAACTTTGTAAATATTCCCTTCATTAGGTCTCTCTCTCTCTCTCTTTTTTTTTTTTAAGATTTTATTTATTTATTCATGAGACACACAGAGAGAGACACACACTCAGGCAGAGAGAGAAGCAGACTCCCTGTAGGGAGCCTGATGCGGGACTGGATCCCGGGACCCTGGGATCACGACCTGAGCCAAAGGCAGATGCTCAACCACTGAGCCACCCAGGAACCCCCCCATTAGGTCTCTTTAATTGGCCCCTTCTGAACACGCTCTTGTTCCCTACCAGGACACTGATTATAAAAGGCAAAACTGAAATCTGGAGGATACAGAAATTCTTCACTTGTACCTTAATCCTAAATCTCAGGCTAAAACGAGGTTTGCAGAAAGTTTTGCTTTGGGGGTTTTAACAGCAATAATTAAGAGGTTCCTTGCTTCCCTTTTCTGGATCAGCTAGCTAAAAATCAGTGAATGCCACTCAGTAGGCTCTTACAGTCATGGCTACTTCAACCACTCTTATTATATATAATTAGCACCCTAAATATCTGTATTTATAATATTGCAATGGTTGTGTAACAGTTTGGGGGTGGGGGTCAGTGTATTCAGATGCCACCAACACTCCTCTCCCTCTGTGAAGAGAAGAACGTATACCCAACAGAGATTCGCATGTAGACCGCAGTGACACGTGGTAAATCTTGGGTCTTTGTTTCTCACCTGGGACCTGAGATCTGACCCCTGTGCTCACCGTGTTAGTTCCCAGAAATCAACACACCCTAAAATTTGGTTGGGAAATCAGATGTTGTCAGAATACTCAGGATTCTGACAAAAACGAAAAAAAGAGTGGGGAAAAAAAAAAAAAAAGAAACGAAAGAAAAAAACCATCCCAACTTACCCGTGGCTGATTTCTTGCTTTTTCCCAGCTATTTTTAAATTATCAAATCACCATAGTATCTATGGCATTCTGCAGATTGCAGGGCTTGTGAGTCATATCCTTATTTACAGGAATGATGGGGAAAGTCAGCATGTTCAGTATTTACTCCATTTTTGAGAAGTGAGCAGACAATTAAGAAGCTGGGGGAGGGGGGCAGGTGGTGGTGGGGACAACCTATTTCACACATAATTTTACCGTGTCCTGCTATGTCTTTATCTTTCCCTTTCCAAGACTCAGATCTGAGAGAACAGCCACTGCCCAGACATGTTCACTGACAGACAAAATTGGTTGAGAGCAGCTGATTGTAGATGCAAATTCTTCCTCTCATTCAGCAGTTGAAAAACTTGGTTCCTCCTTTATTCACACTGGCGTGGTCCTTCTGCTCAGGATTCTTGTCCTGAACACCTCAGTCCAAAAGCCACCAATAAAAAGTTTTTAAAAGCTAAACTCCTTAGGGAACAACTCTTGTTTCCTGGCTTGTGTGACTCAGGCCATCACCTCGCCATCATTATCATGTTATCTACACTCGCAAAAGCCACCCACACACAAGGACTGAATAGGAAGGAACATTTTAAGGTTTCAGAGAGCAAAATGAAACAGAGATGCTTTTAACACTGTAACTTAAAACCCTTTTTATAAGGCATTTCTCTTTTAGGGAACATTTGCTGGTAACCATGAGAAATAGCATATTCCCAGTTAATTGAACATAGACAGTTAGAACTGGAAAGGTATTCAAAGAATCCAAAGGTCCATGCTATCAGCTTCATGGTTATTTAATCTTGGCCCATGAGCATTTCGAGACTCCGTGTTCACATGTGATACGACTTCCCGCTCAGCTCTGATTATTCTCGTTCTTTAAAATAACAAGATGGGTGAAAACTACTGTCTTAGAAATTCTACTTGCTTAAGAATATTCTCTTGCCAGTTCTAGGTTTGGCAACTTTGAAACATGAGATAAACATTTTAAAACAGGTGGATGAAATATTCATCAAAAAAGAAATATTCATTAAAAAGCAGGATTATTAGTGTCACCCAATTAAATTTCTTAGTGGTGACTGTGGAGGTCGACTCAGTTTGTCTTTTCTTTTGCCAGGCCACATGATCCTACTAAAGGTTTATTATTCTCTAAGGAGAAAAATATTCGTTAAAATGACCCATCAAAAAAAAAATAAGGATAAAAATAAAATAACTCATCAAGTAAAATGTGTGTAATAATCCCATATAACTAACCCTATCATCAGTCTATTGAGCCAGTTAGCTAAATATATACAATGTAAATAACCCTATATGGCACTCTCAGCAACTTAAAGTGAGGTGACATAAAAAAGAAAACACTTAAAACATGTCACACTAGAAGATAATGTGTTCATGCGGTACCCCCTGTGCTTAAAATTCAATGCTTCCCTGTTGCTTTTGGGATTAAGGCCAAAATGCTTCATGTGATCTTCAAGTTTCTGCCTTATTCTACAGCCTCATCTCATATCACACTCTTTGTACGTCTTCATGCTTAGCCACATTGGTCTTCCTTCAAGTCTTTGAACATGCCACAGGGCCTTTGTACATGTTTTCATTCTGTCTAGATGCCTTCCTCCACCTGCCTTCTTTGCCTCTTTAGCTCTTACCCATCCTCCAGATCTAAGCTCAATAGTCACCCCCTTAAGGAAACCATCTCAGACTCCTTATCTCTTAGATTCTCTTTCTTATGTACATTCATGAACTATGTTTCTTTTCTGCTTGGCACTTACCTCATTTATATGGTATTTGTTATCTATTGCTGCATAACAAATCACCTTGAGATTTAATGGCTTAAAACAACAAACCTTTATTATCTCTTGATTCCTGCTAATTAGGAAACAGGAACAACATGGTTGGGTGGTTCTGGCTCAGTTTCATGATGTTGCATCAAGATGTTGGCCAGGGGGCGCCTGAGTGGCTCAGTCGGTTAAGCATTTGATTCTTTTTTTTTTTTTTTTTTTTTTTATGGTGCATCCGATTCTTGATTGCGGCTCAGATCATAATCTCAGGGTTGCAAGATGGAGCCCCTCATCAGGGTCCACATTGAGAGGCTGCTTAAGATTCTCTCTCTCCCTCTGTCTCTGCCCCTCCCCACCTCCCTCTCTGAAAAAAAAAGAAAAGAAAAAAAGAAAAGAAAAAAAAAGAAAAGAAAAGAAAAGAAAAGAAAAGAAAAGAAAAGAAAAGAAAAGAAGAAAAGAAAAAAGAAAAAAAGATGATGTCAGCCAGGCTGCTGCCATTTAAGGTCTTGCCTGGTGCTGGAGGGTCTGCTTCCAAGTTCACTGGTGTGGCCTCAGTTCCTTACCATGCGGGGCTCTCCATGGCCTGCTTGGGTCTCCAGAACATGGCAGCCAGCTCACCCCCAGCAGGTGATCCAAGAGAACAGATGAAACGGAAGCTCCTATGTCTTTTATGACCTAATCTTAGAAGTCACATACTGCCACTCCTTCTCTATTGTTTGTCTTAAAGAAAAACTTAAAGAAACAAGTCTTTAAGTGTAGCCCACCCTACAGAGCAGAGAAATTAGACTCTCCCTTTGGAAGGGATTTTTGGATGTGTTTTAAGACTTAACCCAACACTACATTTGTGTAAATGTTTACCTGCCTTCCTGGACTAAGAGTGCCTTGAGAATAAGACCCATGTTTCTATTGTTTACTGCCGTGTCCCTGGCATCTTCCAGAATGCCTAGCAAAGAACAAGCATGCAGGAAATAGCAAAAAGGATGAATGCAATGATAAATGAACAAAATTTGTATTTCCATCCCAGTGCTAGAGAACTTGGGACAAACCATGTAACATTTAGTCACTGGTTTTGGAGAAGGGGAATGATTCTTTACCTCTCAGGTTGTTATAAGAATTAAACAATACAGCCTGTGTAAAGCACCTAACATCACCTGGCACAAAAGGGGGCTCATTAAATGTTACCTCTCATTTTCTTTGCTTCCACTACAAATGCAATCCCTCCCAAGCGACCTGGGGTCTACTTCTCATGCCCCTCCATCCCTCCTAGCCTGTCACTCCAGTTCAATTGCGACCTCTCTCCTTCTGGCTCACTCCTTTCTACTGCCCTCCTGACAATCCCTCGTGCCTCTGGTCTCTGTCTCGTGTGATCCATTCCATGCACGGCAACCATACGAATTATCTTCAAGCCCTGCCCTGATCATTCCCTCCTCATTTCAAAACATTTTTGTCCGAACTCCCCCAACAACCAGAGCCCAGTGGAACTTGCCAACTTAATTTTTCACTCTCCCCCTATATATGCTGTACAGGAAGACTATTTACTGCTCCCACATGTGTGGCCCTCAGTCTGTGTTTCCCAACCACTGTCCTTCTGCTCATGCCATTCTTTCTTTCTCTGAGCTCCTACTGTAAACTCCATTTATCTTATTGCATTTATGTTTATCCATGTCTTCCAAGAACTAGAATGTGTAGGCTATTTCTGTTACTAAATTGGAAGCATCTCGAAGGCTGGGACTATGTCACTCATTCTTATAGCCTCTACTATTGTTCCTCTGACCTGCACTAAGAAAGTGTATAATAAACTCTGTTGAATTGAATTTGGATTCTAGATGGCTTTTATTTCCTTATTTGTGCTGACTTAATGATACATCCAAGCCCAGGTACCAGAACAAGATAGAGCAACATGCTCTGCCCATACCAATGATTAGAGATTTGACTTCTAGCCACATATAATCACATTCTTTTCATGTCTACATAAACTAAATGACCCACAAATAGCAAATCTTTAGTAGAGCAATTGCAGGATATAATATGGGTTACATTTTCCTTTAATTCTGGCTTTAATGCAAGTATCTTCACCTTAATATTAATAGGACCTCTGTGCTCATTTTTAATGCTCTGTAACATTTTCATTATTGCTAATAGCAAGAATACCATAAATATATTTGAAGGTAGAAAATTCTTAAATGATTCTGTGTTATCTAAGTAATATGCAGCGGTAAGTAAGATTGGGGGAAATTTGTCAAATGAATGAAAAGAAGAGACTGGCAAGGGAAGACATTTTGCCTTTAGATTTCCATGATAATGCTTCAAAAGTAGATGATGTTTTCATATTTTCAATGAATAAAGAGCCTACTTAAACCACACACACCTAGGGAAATTCTTGCTCTTGAGTCATGAAGAGATAGCTTTTGGAAACATATAGTAAAATTGCAGGCTGAGACTGGCATAGACATGAAAACTATTCAGTGTCTCCTTAATATATTATCAATGGTGTTCAAACATTTTGAACCGGCAAAATGATTTTCATTCTGGTAGAGCAAAGATATTTTGGAACTATATTTCCCTGCCCACCCCCTCCATATCTAAGGGGCCATGACTGCTTGAGCTCTGTAAACACATATAACCCTCTTCAGACGAGCGGTGATCAAAAACTAATTCTTGTATATAAACATTGGTCATGTACTCTTCATCCTCCCCATCCATTAACCCTGGGTTGATAGAAATTTAGTGGACAATCTCTCCTTTATATTAGTATTTATAAGCCTTCGATTACTAAAGAAGAAGGTTCCACCAGAATAATAGGGACTTTCATCTTTGGTCAAATGTTAAAAGCAGCTTCAGGGCAAAGAGGCACATGTAACATTAAAACTTTGAGATCTATCAAAAAGCTTTATTTTACAAATGAGGAAACTGAGAGCCAGGAGATTTAAGGACCTCATGGACGCTGCACCACGTGGCAAGAAACTTGTGACCCTGCAACATGCTTCCACTTGGCATTTTCCCACCTGCCCAGTGCCTGGTCTAGTCCTGGGTGTACCAAACTTGTCACCATTGGCACATTGGGCCAGACAATTCTTTGTAGTTGGGGTGTGTTTTGTGCATTGCAGGATGTCTAGCAGACCTCTAGTCTCTAACGACTGGTCTATCCAAAGCCATCTTACTGTTTTAATCAACTCTTCTATGGTTCCTGGGAAAATACCTTAAGCCACTAACACATCATATTGAGCATTAGAACTCTAGATAATTTACGTGAGAAACCACAGTCTTTCAAGAAAAGGGACTTCACTGCTTATTTCACACTCACAGATACAATAAGAACACAGTCTGACTCAGGTTAGCCAATCCCAATTAATTTTAGCATAAGAGAAGTTCAAAAAGGGACAAAACACACACTGACGGTTTTGATTCATGTTTAATGAAAAAGAAGTTACATCAATAGAAATGGACATAAAACAAAGAGATCAATTTGGGGAAATATGGTGATAGGTAGAACAAGAGAAAAAATCATTTCATTCCTGAATTTATTCATATATTCCTATTAATTATTACCTATCCAAAATATCTCCTTAAGTCCAAAACAAAGTCATAGTTATAGTCTTACTGATGTTTTCACGGGAACTCACCAAAGTAATGTCCAAACAATACTTTTTCATTCCCCCCCCATGCCCCCAGAACACACACAAGCAAAGGCAGAGATGTTTACTGGCTGGTAACGTGGCGTGAAAAAAAAATGCAGCCTTATCAGCTTTTTATTACAACAGCAAGTCAGCACTGGCAGATGTGCTTTTGGCACAAACATGCTTTCTGCTAATATTTTCATGAGAAAGCTTTTATGATATGCAACCATTTATTCTTAGTACAATCCATCGTTGAGGGATTAAACCTAACTCTGGTGAACATAAATATGTGCTCAGACATTTCTGACTTCAGGTTCGGGCACAGTTGAAATATTCAAGATGTGAAATTTAAAAATACACAGATAGGAAACTGCAGTGAGCATCTTACTAGTTTGTTTCATGGCTCAATTCTGTTCGTGATTCTCAGCCGAGTCAGCCAGTACTCTATTTTTATCATTTTCTACCCTGATGTACAGTCTGAGCGCATCTTCCTAAAGAAGAAAAAAATATCTTTGGAAATGAATCATGATCTCCGAAAACATATATTGGCAATAGGTTTGCTTTCATCATCTTATTTAGAATAAAATATGCCCTCTCTCAAACTCGATCTGGCAAGCGTCAAATTCATGATAGACATTTGTCACGTGGGTAATTTTTATTACAATAAAGAAACAATAAAGTTTTACACACTATCCCTTTCAAATAAAAATCTTTGGCCAGCACACAGCAGTCACCGACCTTTGATGCTCACATTGAATCGTTTAAAGTTAGGACGAGCCCTGTCTCTTCTGATACTGTATTCTAAGTTTTTCCAGCTGTTCTACACATTGGGACTGAGCCAACTTCAACGTCCTGTTCTCCTCCATCAGAGCCTCGAATTCCCGGGCCAGCTGAGCAGCATCCACCTTCTCCCTTTCTGCTTGATCCAGCTTGGCAATGAGCTCCTTTCTGAAGATCCAGGGGGCAGGTGAGGGGGAAAAGCACACAATTTAAACAAATAAAAGGATGCAGTAACAGCATAATGAAAACAGAAGGTTTCATTCTGCTTTTCTGAATTTCACTATCTCTACTTGCTTCCAATGACTTACTTTTAGCTTTTCCAAGCTTCACATGTTTTAGCCACTAGGATTTATTCTAATATCTCAACCAGACACGTCCAAAATACTAACTATAGACCGAAAAAGTTCAGTGAGTCCTCCGCCAAAAAAAAAAAAAAAAAAAGTAATTTTTTTGGTATGTTTTTTTATTGGAGTTTGATTTGCCAACCTATAGTATGATACCCAGTGCTCATCCCATCAAGTGCCCTACTCAGTGCCCATCACCCAGTCACCCCAATCCCTCACCACCATCCCTTCCACTATCCCTTGTTCGTTTCCCAGAGTTAGGAGTCTCTCATGCTTTGTCACCCTCTCTGATCTTTCCCACTCATTTTCTCTCCTTTCCCCTATTGCCCATGGTGGCCAAACTGTGGGAGGAGCCTCGATGTCCATCGAAAGATGAATAGATAAAGAAGATGTGATCTATATATACAATGGAATATTACTCAGCCATTAGAAATGACAAATACCCACCATTTGCTATGACATGGATGGAACTGGAGGGTATTATGCTGAGTGAAGTAAGTCAATCGGAGAAGGACAATCATTATATGGCTTCACTCATATGGGGAATATAAAAAAGGTGATTTTTTTAAGAGTATAACAAATTGTAAAAGTTACAATTAGTTCAGGGGCAATAAAACCCAGAAAGTCAGCTTATAATTTAAGGTGTGATCTATTACCCTATGTGTAGGACTATAGTTTGGCTTTGCCTTCCAAATTCAGTTCCTATCTTCCTTTATTTTCTACTCAGAGCTTAACAAATCTTTATTAGGCTTCTTTGAACTAAAGAATCCAACTCCTTCCTGCAAATATTACTTTCCATGGCCTTCTCTGCTGTTTATATATATCTTGCAGCCTTATTTAACAAAAGCAATATAACCACATTTTATGCTAGCCTGACTCTAGAATTCAGGAAGTAGGCTAAGGTTATTGGAGGGAACTTGTAGTAATACGGTCTCAAACAAATTCAGGTCTCAGTAATTACATATAAATAATTCATTGAAATAAATACATATAACAAGGAGGTCAAGATTCCCAGCCCATATTTAGATTTACTAAACATGACCACTCAAAGCAGGTCCACTCCCCTCACGTGGAGCAGTTAATCCTAAACTAGATCTAACCAAATTCTCTGTATATATGCATGTATCACATTTCATTCTCTGTAGGCAAAAGCACAAGAAACTTGGAAGAATGCTTTAACCAAGTGATCAACCTTGACATCACCAGTAAGGAGATAAATAGATATCGCCAGCACCAAGGACACATCCTTTTTCTGGTATTCCTGCCAAAAATGCATACACTAGACAACCTCAAATTGAGGGAAATTCTACAAAATTGCTAGCCTGTACTTTTCAAATTGCTAGCCTGAACTGTTCCATATTTAACGAAACTAAAGAAAAATGACAACTAAGTGCAATGTGCAATTCTGGACCGGAAAAAATTTGCTGTGAAGGACATTGTTTAGAAATTGATGCTATTTAAACGTGGATTGTGAAACAATAGTACTGCATCAATGCTAAAATTCTTAATTTGTAATTACCGTATTGTGGTTAAATGAGAGAATGTCCTTCTTGGACAATACTGAAGTACTAAAGTATTTAGAGCAATGGGGCATGATTAGACAGAGGATAGAGAGATAGAGAAAGAGAGGTAGAAAGACAATAAATAGAGAGATACCTCATCTCACTGAGAGAGGGAGAGAGAACCCCAGTACCATGCAGTGTTGAAGGAGGGATGAAAAAGCACAAGTAGGAAAGCTTTTAATAATTACTGAATCCAGGAAAGAATACATGGGAGTTCTTTATACCATTTTTGCAACTTTTCTGTAAGTTTGAAACTATAAAAATCAAAAGTTACCCCAGGAAAAGGCCAAAACACAAATCAGAATTCAAGTTCTAGCATATTTTTCCTTCATCCAACGGACTGCCTTGTGCACCTACTTTGATGACCACTGAGCAAAACCAGTCGTTGGAAAGAAAGTGCCCAAAAGGGACAAAGGGAAGATAAGCTGGAACACCAATATACATAAACACAAGGTACTTTGGGGATCTTATTGATCTTTGAATCTTCCATGGTACTTAGAATATAAAGGTTCCCATTAAATACCTGCTGAATGAATAATTAAAGAGTAAGATACCTCAGAGACAAATCACATGTATTTTAAAGATGAGGAACTAGGAATGCAAAATGCCTAATTGAGAAAGTCACCCACTAATAACCTATTCTTCTGATTAAATGTTTATGGCTTTTTGCCTTTAAGCATAGTTTAAGCAATAAATGTCAATAATTAAGTATTAGTAAAGTTCTTTATGTGACTGTCTTAAAGAAATTGATTAGTAAAACTTAATAGAAATGAAAAAGAGATGTCTCTAAATCCCCCACCCATCAGATCATCTATTCTTATTTCTTTTTTTTTTTTCCTTTCAAGTGAACTGTGTTACACAAATAATTCACATGGAATTAGAGTTTTGCTTTCAAATCATGGTCTGGGAATTGGCAGTACTGGATATAACAATAGCTATTGTCCTGGTTCCATATCTGACCTCATTTTAAACTCCTAGGGAAATCTGTTATCAGTTTTGACTGGTAGAAAAGACAAACCACAGAATCATAGATTTTACAACTAAAAGTAATGGTCATGACTGTCTAGTCCAGTTTTCTTGTGTTGGAGAAAATCAAGAATAATTTCTTCCTTACTGGACTCACAAGGACTTAATAGGTTTCTTAATTAGTCTGATGATTCTGATAAGCAATTATACATATATTCAATGAATACTGTCAAAATGCATGTTGTCTCCTGTCCAAGACCTACTTATATAAATGCATTTATGTCCACCCATTAGCAATTCATAATTAAACCTGGCAAATCAAGCTTTGGAGACAATCTTATAAATAGATGATCTGAGGAAAAATCAATATCTATAATTGGCTAAAATGTGGTCCTGCCTTTGATTTCGTGTTTATCATTTCTATCATGGCCTTCAGTGTAATGTGATAAGGGGAAGAAGACCATCATTATAGGAATCCTATTTCTAAAATCAAGAGCCTACAATGTAGTTTCCAACATGATCTACTTCAACAGTGAAAAGGCCATAACCTTGGGTCCATTGCAGACCACCTGCCATCCCCATCCTAAGCCATATGCCTTGAAAAGTTTTTATTCACCACAACAAATTGAGGAAGGGAAAGTCTAAGTTAAAGAGAACTTTGAAACTCTGTGGAAACTAATTCCAAGATAAAGGAGGTTGGGACATGAATTCATCATTAGGACAAATATTTCTGTTTCTGGAAAAACCACTACCATGGTTCTTGGGACTTTCAAAGTTGACTAAGACTTTTATTTGGAAAAGATAAAATCCTAGATGGTTTGTCCATAATGAGCTAGTGAATGTGGAATAATAATGTAACAAAATATTATCTTCATCATGGGGATAGTTTTATTTAAATTGTGATTCAGACTGCACTATCGGTGGTTCTTAAAAGATGTGTGTTCTAGTACAAGCATTGATACACAGGAGAGAAGAAGCAGATGTCTCAAGATGGCAAAAAGGATGTGAAAGTCTACCTTCATTTCACGTGGGTGGGGGAACAATCAATGGTATTGAAATGCAATTGCAAAGCAGTCTAGACTGTGGTAATTGAAGCCCTACAAATGAATAATGAATAAGGAATAAATGTATTATATCATTTGGGAGCCAAAGGGCAACATTTCTTGCAGGAAGAAGTGAGATTTGCTCTAGAGTTTCTCTTGGCACAATTGATCTTTTGAGCCAGATGACTCTGCTATTGGAGGCTGCCCTATGCACTGGCATCGTAGGTTTAGCAACATCCTTGACCTCGATTCACTAAACGCCAGTTCCCCTGCTCCTACTTCCCCTACTCCATCATTACAACCAAAAATGTCTCCAGATATTGCCAGTAACTGGGGGTTAGGGACTGAGGAATTGGCCCAGTTAAGAACCGCTACTCCAAAGGAAATGGAGATTTTCATATAGATTACCCCACAAAGGGTTAATCCTGTAATAGAAATAGATGAAAGGCAAAATGTTTCCTCATTCTGTTTCCCTAAAGATTGGAGTCTCTTTCCTTAGTAAGGGAGACCTACCGAAAGGACTCTCATTGAGGAGTGGAAAATATGGTTTTTATTTTTTATTTTTATTTTTTTTGAAAATATGGTTTTTAATATGTCCCTTTTAATATGGTTCCAGGCAGAGGTTAGATGGAGAGATACTGAGGAATGAGATTCCAGTTAGAAGGCTGAACAGCAGGTAATTAGGTGACATAAAAGGCCCAAATCATTATGCCTGGGGCATGAATGGAAAGTATAATCTCAAAGCCTGAAGAAGTTTGGAACGTTGGGATTTCACACAAAGCTAAATCCTAAAGTGGAAATATTTCCTCAGCTATATCTCTGGAGCAAAGTAAAGAGCCAAGAGAGTTCTTCAGTTCTTCCATTCATCCACTCAAGTCTTTCTTGAAATCCAATTGCAAACCCAGGCACTTTCCTTGATTCCTGCTAGCTAAGTTGGTCACAGGAAGCATATCTCTACTGTTGGAAAATGAATGCAAGTCCTATACCCTACACAGAGGCATCTTACCCATATCAGGATGTCTTAGGGAGGAGGATAGGCCTCCCTCCCCGTATTACTGCTTACGCAAACACTTATGGAGATGTATCTCCTCCATTTGTTATTGCTTTATGTCAAATTTGCTAATTTCTGGGGGATGTGTAAATTTTTTTTAAATGCTTGGAATATAAAAGTGCAGTTTGGTTTTCAGTGTTTTCTAGCTGTGATAGAAAATCTCAGTTTTCAAGGAAAATCTCACCCTGATGTGAAGCAAATAAAACCAACCAATTAGGACTTTTTCTGATTGGCCTTCAGACAGTCCCCTGCCTGACATCCCCTCCATCCCCAGTCTTTGAAAGGTTCCCCAGAACATAGCCTAAAAATATCTGCCATCAGGATTGTCCTAAAGAAATAAATATTTCTGGTTAAACCTAAAAAGCTATTGTTATTGGAAAATCCAGAACAAATTAAATGCCACGATTGAAAACAAATCAGAATAGGGCTATTTTTAGACTATGCTGTTACAAATTAATATGCTCCCTTTCCCCCATCCTAAGATTTCCCCTCAATGAGTTATTGCTCCTTCAATCATCATTTTATGTATTTTTAAAAGATCCGAAGATAAGGGTGCCTGGGTGGCTCAGTCAGTTAAGGGTCAGACTCTTGGTTTCAGCTCAGGTCATGATCTCAGGGTCTTAGGATCAAGCCCCTCACTGGGCTCCCCACTAAGCAGGTAGTCTGCTTGTTTCCCTCTCCCTCTGCATCACCCTCCCCCTCTCCTCAGGTGTTCTTTCTCTCTGAAATAGATAAATAAATATTTTGGAAAAAAAAAAAGATCTGAAGATATAGGTCTGACATTGTTATGTTATCCCCATATGAAAATCCTTTTCAAATGTTTTGCCTGAACCTACAAAAATTATATAACATCTTCTCAATTCCATAATCAAAAGAGAAATAACCCAACTAAAAAATGGGCAAAGAATCCGAATGTCTCCGAGAAGACATAAAAATGCCAAACAGCATGTGAGAAGATGTTCAACATTTTCAGCTGTCAGGGAAGTATCAATCAAAACCACAGTAAGACATTTGCATGACTATAACCAAAAAAAACATAATAAGAGCTGGCAAAGACATGGAGAAATCAGTACATTTATATATTTCTAGTGGAACTATAAAATGGTGTAGCCATTTCAGAAACAGTCTGGCAGTTCCTCCAAAGGTTACACATTGAGTTATCACCTGATCCAGCAGTTCTGCTCTCAGGTATATACCCAAGAGAATGGAAAATATATGTCCATGCCAAAACTTGCATTCAAATGTTCATAACAGCCCAAAGGGTAAACAACCCAAATGTCCATCAACTGATGAATGGATAAATAAAATATAGACTATCCATACAATGGAATATTATTCAGCCATGAAAAAGGAATGAAGTATTGACACACACTACAATGTGGATGAACCTTAAAAACATCGTGCCAAGTGACAGAAGCCAGTCACAGAAGGCCACATACTCTATGCTTCCATTTATACGACATATCTAGAATAAGTAAATTTATAAACAGAGGGTACATGAGTGGCTGGTGCGGAGAGGGGGGGAAGGGGCTCTAGGTTTGGTTCCTGGGTGATAAAAATGCTCTAAAACTGTGATGATGTTGGCACAACTCTGTGAACATGCCGAAAACCAGAGTTATTTTTTTTCATTATGTAACATTTTTCATCCTGCCTTTTCTAAGAGTTTATCTTTCTTCCTGACATTCTAAGTCAATCTTCTAAACACCAGAGCATCTGGCACAATGTTTCACATATGCAGAAGATAAATGGTTCCCCCTTTGAACAAGATAAAATACCCAATCTGGAGCAAAGCAACTTTTACTAATTGTAAATCTAATTGTAGATCTAATTATAGCTTAATCGTATATTTTAACTTGCTGTCAAAGTATTGGTGATAAATTTCAGAAGTCATAAAATATCTACCTCTCACTTTTTCCCATTACATCCATAAAATACTGTTATATTTTGAAAGGTTACAATATTTATTGAGAAAAGTATGTACACATTTCATTTTATTATATATGCAATTCTATAAAAATATTGGTTCACATTCAAAAGGCCTAGAAAGAGGCAGAAATAATGGTAGGAATTTTGGAAGGATGTCAGAATTCTTGGTAAGTTTTTAAAGCTTTCAATAAAATTGTCATTTTTTTCAACTGAGAAGAAAAAAAAATCCAATAAAAGTAAGAACAAGCTTTTCATACATCAAATAAGCCAGAAGTGATTCTTTAAATTAAATTCACTGCATGCTGAGTTTATAGTCCTAGAAAATGTTTGACTCTCTTTATCTATCTAATAGACATGATTTAAAATAATAGTTATAATCAACTCTTCTCTCTCCTCTGCAAAGTCTCCCAAACTTGATCCAGGGTGACCCCCTCTGGAGATGAGAGAGAAGTTCAGCTTAACTTGTGCCCACATGACTCTACTAAAGAACTCTTTTAAAACGTTTGAGTTAGCATCTCTCTTTGGGTCTAGCTTACACTAGCCAATCAGAGATAAAGTAATTGCCCATACTTTATGAAATGATGGGAAAGAAATTCTTTTCCAAATAATCAAAAAGCAGAAAACTAATGACTTGGGTCAGATCCATTTGACCTAATTTATCTTGCTTGAACACAAAGAATGTTCAGGAAAATATCTGTTATGTAATGAATTCCCACTTCAGTAAAGTGTTCATGAAAATGATGATCATCAATCACCCCTGGAGGACTAGTATCCCTTATTTGTAAATATAAGATATACCATACTTCCTATTTTTGCAATTTATCTTAGCAATTCCTTATTGCTGATATAGACTCTATTTTAAATATGGACCTACAAATTACAAATGACACATCTGTTACATTGTATACACAGAGGGTATTACCATGTTTTGTAAACCAGTCATTCGAAATCACCCTCACTTATGTTTGACCCTATGCACATGTCCCTATTCAGTGATAGGGACAAAAAGAGATGTTAAAAGGTGTCCACATTTGTAGGGAATTATGCATAGTCAGAAAGTCAGGACATAAACAGATAACTATTGATAACAGCAGCCAACAAATGTGCCAAAAGAATCATTCCAGGAGCCCCTGGGTGGCTCAGTCAGTTAAGCTTCTGGCTTTTGATTTTGGCTCAAGTCATGATCTCAGGATCATGAGATCCAGCCCCATTGCGGGTTCTGTGCTCAGCTTAGAGTCGACCAGAGATTCTCCCTCCTGCTCCCTCTGCCCCCTCCTTGATCACTCACTCATGCTCTCTCTCTCTCTCTCTCTCTCTCTCTCTCAAATATATAAATAAATCTTAAGAAAAAAAAAAAAGAATCATTCTGGTATAATTTCTTTTACCCAGGAAGAGAGATGAACCCCGTGGAGTGGTTGGGCAGGGCTATTGGCTAAGTTCTCCTTGAGGGTAGCATTTGGTAGGCAGAGAAGAAGGAACCAGTGCTCTAGACCTAGAGCTTGGTGTGAGTAAGGGCACAGATCAGGAAGGGTGAATAGGCCAATGTAGATAAAGACGATGGATGAGGAAGAATTTTCTGCAGGGGTTCTAAGGCCATGGTGAGCTAGAGCTTGCAGTCCAGGCCAAGAACTTGGTGTCGTTTTCCAGCGATGTGAAGCCATAAGCAGGGACACCAGTTATAATATTAACATTGATCAAGATTTGAAGCAGTAAGTCCTGATCCCAAATAGTAGAAGCAGGAATGGAGAAAAAAAAGAATTTGAGAGACTTTATAAAAAAGAAAGGAAAAAAGATAACAAAAGAATTCAGTCTTTGCCCTGCATCTAGCCAATTATTTAAGAAGAAAGTGGGGGAGGGGCAGGAGATAACATCAAGAAAAGTCCAAAGTTCAAACAGGCCTAGGGAAAAAAGAAGATTAGTTATGCAGAAGCAGCAAGGATGTGTTTCAATAAAAGTCCAGAGGAGTCACTGTTACATCATTATTCTATTTCTTAATGAAACATACAAAAATATAAACTTACAAAACATACAGTTTAGTGGATGAGATTCATAATTGCCAAAAAAAAAAAAAGGCCACCCATGGGTTAATTGAAATAAGCAAAGTCCTCTAATACTTTCCATCTGAAGAATTTACAAATAAATACATAATTACTTCTTTTTTTCTGTCTCAACAGCACAGTTCACACACACACACACACACACGGAAATACGTTTATAGGTTACTGACTATACAAGACCTCCTTTAACTTCCCCATGGATCACATTATTAATAAGTTTCTTCAGCTCCTTTAAGAAACTTTTTTAGGACTCAGATTATGTGCAAATGTTCTGAAAACTCTCAGACCAAAAAGGAAGTCTCAAATGTATGAGGAGGAAGTTGTGTTTTTCTGATCTCCTCATAATCATCTTTTAATCTCCTTTAGTCATAAGTCTAGGTGTGATTTTATGTTTGAAACACAACACAGCAAGGAAGTAAGAAAAGGCTTGTTAACAAGGTCTTGCAGTAAGTACAAAGTCTGACCCTACAACCCATACCGATCCCACCATGTTCTCCATCAATGATGTCCAACCATCATTTGGGGTGCGGAGGGTGGGGGGGTGCAGTCTTCAAAGAGTCCTAAGGACTTTATAAATTTCTCAAAACATATTTCACTTGCTTTGGTTTGAAAACTAAGTAATAAATATCCACGTATCACTTCAGGAAGAGGGGAAAAAAAGCAGAAAGTTAAAGAATCAAAACATGTTTTGATTATGTGTCACTCAACCTGATTCAGTATCTACATCCCGTGTACCGTGCTCAGCTTCAGAAATACGATGGTGAGCAACACCTGACTCTACTTGCTCTTGGGGATTAAAAGCACTTAGTAGTTACCACATAGTAGGTGATGCAAACATGAATCAAAAGATCTCACTAATAAATATGTGAGCACAGACTAACCAATGCGAGGGTGGAAAGGTGCCTGAGGCTTTGAAAGTATGAAAAGGTGGGGATCGTTGGGGCAGACACTAGTAGAACTGAGTGCAATGAAAAAGGAGGAGAATTCTGAAAGAAAAAGCTAGATGTGAGTAAAATTAGAATGCTTTAATTAATTAATTGAATTAATAGAACTCTGTAATTCCCTACAGCAGAACTGGAATGGTAATGAAGCTTTCAAGACAAAAAATTTCCTCAGGCTCTTAGACGATAAAATGCAGTTAGTCAACTGATACATTTACATTATTCCAGAGATTTGTCCCAGCAGCTTCTTTACAGGACACAGGAACTCCACCACGTAAGCCTTAATCAAAATTCACCCCAAGCCAAAGTGCTCTTGGGCTTTTGGGTGCATCCACAGACACTCTGAGTGTCTCCGGGTGCTATTTTGGCATTTTTAATTTCCTGAGCTAAAAAATGTTTATTAAAGAATTAAGTTTCAGGTAGGAAGTACTCCTGCTCGTCTTCTCAGTACCCCATAAAGGAAAGCATTTTGTCTTCAGCAGTTGGGTTTGGATCTTTTCAAGAATCCAACATAGTATACACAAAAGTGGCCTAGTAACCTCTGAACTACAGAATGTCACTTGCCCCCATCCCTCCCTCTCCCCCTCACATTCGGCCCATTCCTTCCCTGCCTTCCCCAGTCCATGACCAGTAGACAGTACTCAGAGGTGAGAATGTTCAGGGGGATGGTACTTACTTCCTTTCCTCAAGCAAAGCGATTTCCTTTTTGACCTCATTGTATTCTTCTGCTATTTGGCAGTGCTGTTTGAACACCTGCATGGATTCCAGGGAGTCATGACAAGGCGGCAGAGGCTTCATAAACAACAACAATAACAACAAATCAGTCCGTTTCTTCACATCAGAATACATTATCAACAATTTCCCTAAACCAATGTTCTTAAGAGAGAGATTTTTGGCATGAGGATAGCATCATCGGTCAACATTGGACAGAGTTTGGCTGATTCTACTTGACTGCAAATAGGGAGGTGGGCTGACGTTCCCCACATTCATCTTCCAGTGTCAGTCATTTGTGAGCATTCTCCAGCCTGAGGCTCAAGACATGCCTATTAGGGGCCATGCATTAGAGTAAAAATAGGGCTTCCCATAATTCTGTACTTCTCCCCAGAAACTTAAACTCTGCTTTAGAGAAGGGTAATGATGGGGAAATATTTCAGTTGTCTGCTTTATATACCCCTTGCTTTCAGTGCCTGTAGCCCAAGAGGCATAATCTCATCTTGGAGAATGGATAGCCCTACAAGAAAGCCTCTCTTTTGAGAAATGTTTCCAAACTGAAGAAATGATGCTGGGCTGGAAATAAAGCTGGCAAGGATTAACAAACCTCGAGAAAGATGAAACCCCAAGTAAAATGATGCTTAGCAAATGTGAGGCCAAAGAGAGTGTGGATTCATATCTTTGTTTCTCTCCCATACACAAGGAGAACAAATGCCAGCAGGGCAAGCCTTTAGACCCATAACATGTTGAGAATTCTACTCCTTTCTAGAAATTATTATTTTTTTTTAGAAATTATTTTTTAAAGAACTAGTCTTCCTTGAGTTTATAATTTTAATTTCTAGTTAGCAACACATTATTGAAAACATTACTTTAAGAAACACTAGCTAATAGTCTTTTAAAGAGTTTTTTTAACTACCCTATTCAATTATTTATAGAAAATGGTATACAACATATGAGAAATCCAATTCCATTGTTAGGTAGGCTCTTTGATCTAATCCTTTTCTAACTATAGTCTATATATATAAGTATGTGTATGGCTAGGTCATATTTTCACTGATTTTATATTAGGAAATTAGGAAATAATGCATTTCTTGCTGCTTGTTCCTCTATACTCTTCTAGAACAAAGATTTCTTTGGGTGTTGTATTCAGTAACCCCACCTAGGATGTAATAGAAGTTCTATAAAATCCTATAAAGTCTGATTGATAGATAAAATGACCCCTCTTATTTATCATGCAGCCTCTGATTAGAGGTTTTCTAAAGGAAATAAAATTCAAAAATAGATTTGCATGGAATTTGCTTTCATGTGGAACATCTCATGTCCAAATTCATGGAAAATTTAATAATAATTGCATTATGGAACATCTTTCCCTACTGTCCCATGAACACATTCATAGCAGAAACAGCCTGTTGGAATAATTACCATCTTTCTTTATGGAAATAAATTGAAAAGTACTGTCCAGAAGGATTACAGTATAACACACCCATGAGACAAAGCTCTTGCCAAAGGAATTCAGAACTCCTGGCTCCTGTGGTCTATGTCCTAGAAATCACCACCCCCCTCATCAATTTTCACCTGTTACCCTGGCAAATTACCAGGTATAACAGTAAAGAGAATGAAAACAATTTACTCCAGGCACCCTAGCCAAGTTGCTATTAAATCATCTGTGCCCTGTGTCCTCACTGGAAGGTCCTAAGACTTTAAGCATCTTATTTCCTGTCCTTATGAACATCACGTAAATTAAATTCAGTTAATTCCATAAGTTGCCATCACCGGTAGGTCTCTGAGTCACAAAATCAGCATAGTGATCTATGTGACAGCTAAAACTTCTAGGATTCGATGCAAGAGGGTTTATGTCCTTAAGAGGGAATAAATGAACATAGCCATGTAAAGGAAGAAATATCCTTTGCAGCTAGGATCAAAAAAGGAAAACTCAAAATTACATATATAATTTTCTTAAGAAGAGAGAGGTCTCTCTCCCCACTTAGCTTGCTACCTTGCAATCCTTTTATTAAGTGGGAAGTTTTTTCATCTGTTCTTTTTTTTGGCACTTCTTAATTGTGGGAAATTTGAAGATATTATGTAGAGGTAGTGCGATCATGCTGCTAAGGGTATATGAGGATAGGGAGTATTTCAGGATATATTCAGTATCCTCATATGCTCTTAGCAGGATGATCATGCTACTTACACATAGCACTATTTTCAAGATTTCTCACAATTAAAAAGTAGTGCCAATTAAAAAAGGAAAAGCCAAAAATACTTAGTGTTCAGCATCTCAGGGAATAAAAGGATGCCAGGTGTCACTTCAGCCTCTAATTCCTACAAGCTCTGTCTTCACCCAACTTGGCATATAACTCGGCACCACTTCCAATTCTCCCAATTTGTACGAGAGCATTAAAAAGCAAAAGAGCAGATTTTTTTTAAGCAAGGAGGGAAGTTATATTGCATAATCCACCACAACACTATAAAATCATTTCATTAGATGCCAGGGACCGAGGGGGAGAGGGGGAAATGAGGAGTTGTTTAATGGGTATAGAGTTTCAGTTTTGCAAGATGAAAGAGTTCTGGAGATTAGTTGTGCAATAATGTGAACAGACTTTACTGAACTGTAAAAATGATCAAGATAGTAAAATTTATGTTATGTGTTTTCACCACAATTTTTTCAAAAGTTAAAAGTTAATGCAAAAAAAAAAGGGGGGGGACTTCCATTTGAGCTTTCTGCTGCCCCAAGCCATCTTCTAAGAATTGGGACAAGAATTCACTACCTAAGTCTCACTTCATATGCACCCAAATGCTCTCCCCTTCACAAATTTCATTCTCCAGGGAATCTAAAATTTCTCACCTCTTTATATCTAGGGCCATTCACCACAAACCCTAATTGTCGCTACACAAAACAAAGTGTCCCCTGACAGCAAGATGGCACTGTCCTTAGAAGGCATTTGACATTTATGCCAGCCAAAGAAACTCATCAAAGAATTTTTTAAAATACATATGGTTCTCATCCCAACGGGAATTCTGATGGATAAGAGTACTAAGATATGTAGGTTTATATCCCCCAAAAAAGTAGAACTGTAGGTAATGAGATGTTATTCTGTACAACATAGAACATGGTCACTGCTTTATGATACAATGTGTATGTCTGTGTGTGTAGTATCATAAGATCTTCACCGAGAGTGACTCTCTTACCTTATAATCCTGCAAAATAAGAGATACATATGAACAATAGCATTTATGGAATAAAATGAAAGTGTTTGCCTGAGGAAATAGATTCCTAAAATTTAAGCACAATAATCAAGTTTCCCGTGTAAAAATGGAGCTATCAGATAGGTTTATATCATGTGACATTTGAAATATTGGCACTCATGAATTAATCAGTCATGCAGGGATTAAAGATAGTGTTTAACATATGTTCACATTGAAAACTAAAAAATAATGTAAAAGCATACCAGTAGTAACCAAATGGGGGGAAAAAAAAAACTATTAGCTTCTTGGAATAAAAAATAACACATATTTTTGCTTTAATTCTCTTTGCTTTGTGTTGACTATTCTCGCCCAAGAGGTTTTCATAGCCATGCTTCCCTGTTGGGAATGGTCAAGTGATAAATAAACTTTGTGTTGACAGTGAATTTATCCTCACATCAGGAGGGGAAAAAAGTTTCCTTATTTTCTCCATAATTAGGCTGTATCTTCCCACACTCTGGATACACTTCTTCCACACTCTTGCCTAAGGAATCAAATATGGCATTCCAAAGACAGGGAATCCAAATGCCTAAGGAATCAAATATCACATTCCAAAGACAAGGAATCCAAATATGCTTGATTTCAAAGTTAAGAGGTAAAGGTGTTCTTCATGTACTAGAGTACAGATTGCACAGGATCACAGAAACTCTTCAGACTTACTTGGTATCTAGCCTACTCACAAAACAGCCAGTTCTAAGAAGGTTAAATTAAGATACTCTCCTAACAGCGACTCATCCCAACTTTGAAACACATTTTTCCAAGACCCAGATTGGGATTGGGATTGGGATTGGGATGAGGTCAGAGCCCAGGAGGGGGCACTTCTTCCTCACCATCTTTCCTCATCTCCTCCCAGTCCTATCCTGCTGCTGCCTGAGGATGGAGCTTGTAAGGGCTTCAAGTTACACACAGTGTGAGTAACTCACTACTACCCCTGGTATCCTAATCGTCAGGACAGATTTAACAAGATGAAGTAAGAGAGAAACCACAGGATTCTGTTCCAAGAATGCTGGCTTGAGCCACACCATCCCATATCCACTCTCTGCCCAGGTTTATAGCAAGCTCCTCCTGAAACGGACTCCAGTCCTCTGGAAAGCGCCCCGTGGGAAAGAATCCAGCCAAAAGCATCTCTCTGCAAGGGGCAAAGCCAACTTAAGTGCTTCCGTTTTCTACTTGGCTTCCTCAAATACTACTGGCCCCATCCACTTCAAAAAATGGAAGAATTTAATTTTCCTCTCCCAGCTTCCCACACAGAAGATTATATTTAGGAAGATAAATATTCCACAGTTGCTGAGCAGACTTTTTATTTATTCCTTGAATCTCAGCATTATCTTTATTTGGGGAGGGGGAGAGGGGATGGATGTATCTGGTCTAAATTTATGTCATATTTCAATGTCCCCAAATTAACAGTCATAATTTGTTAAAACTAAATGTAAAAAACACAGTCAGGACTAATTGCAATATTTGAAAACTCTATCATCTTATAATTGAAAACACTTTTGAAAATATTTTAAGAATTGGCATTTCTATAGTATCTACATGATGGCCAAAGTCAACACTAGTCATTGTACTGCGTATCTTCTATAACATTGAAATGACGGATATTTAAGTCATCTTTATTAATGTAAGCAATATTAAAGGGAGAGATTACTCAAGAGTGTCTCAAACTTTTCCAACAAGGGCGTCTTTTTGGATGGCTACTGATTTTCTAAAAAAAAAAAAAAAATTAAAGGTAGCACTGTGAAGCTCCAAGGTATCCATGTATATTTTCCATGTGGTCACAGCAGCCAATGAATGATAAGATACTTTCAACATGCATATATATGAGGGAGAAAATGCAGACATTTTCAATGTTTTCTATGGGATTATTTCCTAATTGCATCTTCAGATGGATTCCAGTGTAGCAGAATCCTGGAATGCTAAGACTTTTCTATTTTCTATCATTTTCCTTTCCAAGACATCAAGCAATACACTGATGTAAGACCTGAAAGAAATTTCTGGAGAGACTGCTCGGATAACAAGATTCTATGGCACACAACTGAAGCTAAGAAACTGTTTATTTGTGGAGGTGACATCAGTTGCTGGACTTACTAGACTCTGTCTGAGAAAAGGCAAGTTCAATGTGTACCACAGAGACACCTGTCACTATCTTGTCAGATCAGAGGGGAGGACTTTAGGATTAAGCTATTGCTCAATTTGGCTTAAAAAAAAAAAAGTCATATTGTTTTCCAAGTACCTTAGCTTAATGAAAAAAAGGGAGCATCAGAACCTCTGTCCTAACTTAGATATCCAAAGAGATGCTTCTCTTGTCATTTTACACATATAAAGATAAGTGACTGATTCTTAAGTGCTTCAGTCAAAAAAATGATTTCACTAGAGAAGGAAATTAACATTAAGTGAGCAATTATTTTGCCAAGCAGTGTGCTAGATCTACTCATTATCACATTTAATTCCCACAACAGTGTAAGATCAATATTGTTGTCTCCATTTTGCAGTTCAGAAAAGTGAAGTTTAAAGAAAGTAAATAATATGCCCCAAATCATGAAACTGGTAGGTATGGAGCTGAGATCTAAATTCAGGCCAGTCTAATGCCAATGTCCATGCTCCAGCCATTGTAATTCTCATTAAAAAGTTTGTTACAATTTACTCATTAACATGTTCCCTGCCTGATTATAGAAGCATATTCTTCGTTGCAATGCAATTAAGACCAGATTACAGCTTAGCTTTGGATCATCCATAGGTCAAACGACAATCTCCAAAACATAACAACATGGTTAAATTTTAAGACAAATGTTGTACTGACTCAGATCATCCTTCAGAGCAAGGGGGCTTGACCTCGTTTTCAAATGGAAGGAAGCCGAAGCCTAAAGACAAATAGTGATTTTTCAAATCATTCTTAGAAGTGGACATAAAGCTGAGCTTCCTTTCTTTGGACTGTGTGTGCTAAACCAGCTCTACCCAAATACTTCCTCTAATAGGCAGAGAGAATTTAGAAACCAAGTTCTAGGAAAGGAATCTGCATAAAATAGAATCAACCTACCCACTGCCCCTGGGCTGAGACCTAAGGCCCACAAATGAACGTTATAAAGAGATGCTCATTTTAACACCTACCTTACCCCAAAGTCTCTTGCCCAACATTTTGCATTAATAGAGACATCAAGAGAAATGTTTGTCATGGCTATTCTTGCACAGGGCTTTTTTTGGCTTCTGTGAAAATAGAAGCACCACGAATTACATGCTCAAACATGTCCACATTCTTGGCAAAGCAACAGAAAAATCTAGGGGGTCAAATTAGTGATAGAGTATCTACCAAATAGATATTTTATAGCTCCATTTTATAAACAACACAAGAATGTGTAATGGATATCAGAAAGTCACAACAGATTTTACAAGGTTGTTCTATTACCACATTATGGCAACCCTGCAAACCAGAAACAAAAAGCCTCTACCTATCAGAGTAATTTAAGCAGTCCATAGGTTTCACAAAAGCTATATGGGAGAGAAAGCTACAAAGATTCAGATCCTGAGATCTAGCAGGAAATAGCAAATTTATTTAGACCAAAATATGACCTCAGGTTTCTCATCTCTAAAGTGGAGACATAATAGTTCGCTTACACAACTACGGCAAGGCTCAAATGAGATTATTTGCAGGGAAGTGTCTCTTGCCTAGCGATTCTCAATGTGCATGGTGGGATTTAAATCTGAGTCTATGCAGAGAGTAGGGCTGGCAATAATCACCTGGCATCATTTATTTTTCATTTGGCAAGTTTTTAAGGCTCCTGTAGAGATAATCAAGAGTCAGTTTATCCTCAAGCAAATAGTGACAACCAAAAGGCACTTCATGTGCCTTTGTAACCTAACTTTTATTCTTCTGTAGAGGATTATGATGGTCGGTAAAATTCCAAGAGCCATTACTATGTGATGAAAGCACATGACACTGACTGTGAAGATGTCCTGCTCCACAGAATGGATTGTTTCTTTCTTACATAAAGCATTTTCATTGCTTTCAATAAAGAGACTTCCTGCTGCAGAATGGTTTAAATTTATATGCTTACGCTAAGCATGGAAAGAAGAGTCTGCTTTTAGATGTAATATTCTGTATTAGCTTTTCCTTCTCAATTCCCACTGTTTTGTTTTTTAGTCATTCATGCCCTGGAGTATAGAATAAAGGAAGTAAGCTACAGCCCCAGACAGAGGCGACCCTAACCAAATGGCTTGACAACTGGCAAATGTTTATCACAAATTCAATAATATCCTTCACCAAACAAACAAGCACTTACTTAAATGATTTTAGGTGTGAAGCTGGAAATGTTCCCTCCATTCATGAAGACATAAAGCCATATCATATTCTAAGGGTAAGAGCTGGGGGGATCAAAGCTCATGTGCCAGAAAGCAGCCTCTCAACTGCTTATCTTGTTAAGAATCAATGAAGATGAAATAGTCTCCTGGATTAAAATAATTATATAAACTTAATTTGCAATATATGTCAAAGGGAATTAACACCATAAAATCCAAATGGATCTTGGGATGCTTTAACAGAAAAATTGTCTGGAGAATTGCCAGGGGTGCTATGCAGCCTGTGAAGAACGATCCATGAGCCAGGGAAGGAAGGCCATTAATGTTCCCAAAGGAAAAAAAAATTGTCAATACAAAAGAGTAGAATTAATGATCCATAGTTTGATGGAGGAACCAGAACCTGAATATACTTTTACTGTTTTATTTTCAAAACATGTATGTATGCTCCTTATTTTCACCTAACCCCCATGACGATAAAATAGCTTTGAGGTGACAGTAAAATAAAGGAGAAAAAAAAAAAAAAAGAAACTAGGACTGGGAGAGAAATCTAGTTTTTATCTTATAATCCCAACTATACCACCAGCAGCACATACACAGTCCTTCTATGAGAACAGAATATAAGTGAGGAAAGTTGTATGTGTCATGGAGCATGCCAGACTGAAAAGCAGATGGAGCGGAGTCGTCATCCATGGTGAAAAAGGGTGATTTTGGGGTTATGGTTATATATCAGGAACTGGGTTGAAGACCCTGCATGGGGGCAAGAGAAGGAGGAGATAAGATGGCTGATAACTGAAGAGGAAATTTTAGAGCAGAGCAGAGCAGAGCAGAGCTGTCCTTTGACAGCTGTGTGGTGATCAGTATAACCCTCCCACCTGCTGGCCAATCTTTAGTAAATCTCTGCATAACTGATCCAGTTCTGTTGAGTGAGCTTGCTGTTGGAGGGCTGTGACAATGCCAAGAACTGTGGCAGAGGTAAGAATGAGGACTCCTAGTCAAGAAGCCTAGTCACACCTGAGTCATACAGGGTTGATTTTTTTAGAGTCCACTCCAGGACTGTTACACTAGCTCTTCAGATCTGACCTGACTACTTCCAGGTTTTTAACTCAGCGCACTGGGTACTGAGATAAGAACTGGAATCAACCAAAAAGAACATTGTGTTGGGTTGCACAAGGGCTCATTCTTGGTTCTTCCCACCTCTGTTGAGAGCTGTTCAGGACCAGAGGTCCCAAATGTGAATGACTTCTGAATACCAGTCACACTGGCAAATGGGAAAAGCTGGTGGGTGTAAGACCATGGGAGAACATCAGGCCTGACAGGAAGTAGGGGTTACAAACCCCTCCTAAAAGCTTTCAAAATCAATACCTAGAGAAAAAAAAAAAAAAAAAGTAGTGACTAAGTAAGTGTCTGTGTGCAGGATTTAAGACCCCTGTTAGATTTTTCTAAATGCGACTGCAGATTGAACGCATCTGACCCAACTCAGATGGGCGTCTGGAGTGGATCAAACCAGACAGCATTCAGGATGTTTAACTTAAAATAATTATATTATATTAAAAATTGTCAAAAATAAATAAATAAATAAATAAATAAATAAAATAAAAATTGGCAGAGAACTGGGGAGGGATTGGGATGAGGGAGTGGAAGAAAGATTATTCTGAAGCCTGCTCCGCCACATACCCCCTACCCACAACTAGTCACTACCGCACAGTTTACCAATAAATCACTAATTCAAAATGGGCCACCAGTGCAATGTCACAGAGACATTTCCAGTGAAGGAGGGCAGGGACCAGCCCTGTTCCAGGCTCCAGAACTCCTTAAAAGTAGGAGCTTGCTTATACTATAACTTATTGATATTCTGGTGCTATAGCCAGATACTCATACAGGGATGTTACATGTGAGTGGCATGACTTTGGAGCTCTAGACATGCAAGCCTTGATGACTTGAAACATCCCCACTCTGTCTCCTAGTCAGTCTTTTCTCAGTGAGGCCTCTTGTGCATTCCCTATATCTTGTGAAACTAAGGAGGACAAAAGGAAAGACTGGATAGATCCTTACCTGTAGCTGCTGGTCTAATTCTGGAAAGGCCAGAGGAATGGCATCTTCAGGAGGTGTATCATCTAAAAGGTGAAAATAAAAGGATTCTTCACTACAGAGTTCTTTCTCTCTTGGGAGGTGTCCTGCCCTCACCATCTTTGGACTGACACAATTAAATCATCAGTATACACTCTTCAATTATTCCCATCACTTCAGGTGGGGACACAGAGAATACAGAAGGTGATCTTGTTCATTTCCGGTACAAACAGAAGCTTGGAGAGCATAGTTGGCCTGCCCCAAATTTTGCAAATAAATACCAGAATCCTCAACTGTTGAGTCTGGTAGCTCTACAATTAAGAAGTACTTCTTGTCTTTCAATATTCTCATGGAAGCCAGAACCAGATTCCCTGGTATGCAGGAAAGTGCTTTAACAAGGCGCTAATGGGGTGACCAGAACAACCTCAATGGGACAGAAGAATGTGTTAGTGAAAAGTAGAAGTTCGACTCTTAGTGACTCTAACGGTGGCAAAGCTTTAATGCTCTCACCACAAACCACCACCGCCAGGCAGTCACCCAGAGCCTCATTCCGGGTGACAGTGGGTAACAGGCAGCAACCCAATCAGAGCGGTTCTTCCCCACACGCCAGGCAGCAGTCCCCACCTGAGGCCTTGATGTGGGAAAGCCCGAGTGACGGGAGTCATGGCCATTCTGTCCTCAACCGCCTTCAGCTGACTGGCAATAGGCAGGTGTTTCTGGATCAAAAGATATTCTCAGAAGCATCGGAGGAAACCTGAGAGGAGCTTGACCTAAAATATTCAAATCACCCCCCAAATGTCTTGGAGAACATACGGTGAGTCTGCCTAGCTACTAGAGGACAGCCCCTTGTTGGCAGAACCTTGTATGTCCAGGCTCTGCAGGGCCATTCATTTCCTATCCCCTCTAGGCCAACAGCACCTACCCCAGGATACATGACTATTGGGAACAAGGCAAAAGACAAGCTAAAGAATGGTTTAAAACCCAAATCTGTTTTAACCTGTAGCAAAGAGGGGCACCTGGGTGGCTCAGTGGTGGAGCATGATCCCAGGGTCCAGGATCACATCCTGGTCCGCAGGGACCCTATTTCTCCCTCTGCCTCTGTCTCTGCCTCTCTCTCCGTGTCTCTCATGAATAAATAAATAAAATCTTTAAAAATAAAATAAACTGTGGCAAAGAAAGGAAAGTTCACGGCTTTTATGTCCTCACCATCATAACCAAATCTGTTCATAAAAATGTTCTGTTCTATTTGAACAAGAGCAAGTGATATGGGCCATACCCAATGATAGCACAGTCCAGAATTAACCACATCACCCAAAAAGCAGGATCCCGGCTTCTGAGGCATTACAATTCTTTGAAGGCATCAAAGATAATTACCAGAAAGATAATCCAAACAAGGACAATATTGGCCACTGCCAAACACCTCTAAGGGTCAAGCAGTTAATAGCCTCTGGTATATTTTAGTCAAGACCAATGTAATAATACTCCCACTTAAAAGTGGCTTTGTGACAATGATAACGCATCACCAAATTCGAATCCACTTGTTCCTGTACTTCTGCCAGACAACAGATGCCTACAGGTTCACTAGCACTACTCAGCTTCACAGAGTAAGTGGAAATGGGGAAATCTTCCCAAGACCCTTGCTGCGGCCTGGAGGGCTGAATCAAGAGGACACAAGGAGATCAGATTCCCAAGCCCTCTGAGTGCTCTCTTCCTACTCAGAATAACTTCCGCCAGACACTGTGGGTCTTTAAATCCACCTCTTCATCTGCAAAGAGTTGGACAAAAGACAGAAATATTCACTTGTTGCTACTGACCCTTTACAGGGAGCCTTTCATTATGAAACTCGCCGTTTGTAAAACTGATTTTGGTCTAGGGCGCATTTAAATTTCTTTCAATAAAATATCAGTAACCCAGACCCCATGATTATGTCACTTCATTGAGTTCATGGCCAGAATAATTTGGCACGGGTAAATGGGAACACATTATACTTTGGCATCCCAACCCTAATAATCATAGATGAACAAGCACTCGTTAGAAGGAGAAACCACTTCTGTAAAGTACCAGAACAGATAGTGCCTTCTAGAATTCTAAAAGACAGCCAGGAATGAAGCTCAAGGCTTCCTGGGATTTAATCCACTTTTGCCTGTCAAGTCATCAAGTCACACTCCTTCCTGCTTAATTACAAAAAAAAAAAAAAAAAAGGAAGAAGAAGAAGAAAGTTATCCAATTACTTTACCACAATAAATAGCCAATACCAGTATGACCCGGAATTCATAAAGTGCAATATAGAAATCTGTGTCATTATCCATAGTCAAACCTTGGCACTTACATGTAGGTATGCTGGTAATTTTGCAGGTAAGCTTTAAGATTGGATTTCTTGTGTTAAAAAAAAAAAAAAAAAAAAAAAAAAAAAAAAGCTCCTAACTGACATAGAAACATGTAATGGATGTTGTAACGACAAGCAAAATAAAGATAAGACTTTCACGAAAGAATGGTTACGTTGGATTTTGGATTAATCCAAGCGGGAAATGGCAGCGGAAATAAGAAAACCAAAGACAGATGTCAGGAGACTACTGAGTCTGAAAGCCAGTCCTGCATTTCACTGCCTGATGCCATCTGGTTCAGCTGGCATCCTTGCCAGCCAGAAATTTCAGGGCTTACGAAGCTGCTTACAAAGCTGCCCTGGGTTGATGTGCGGTGTGTTTACTTTTAAACAGTGGCTGCCTTCTTTGACTGGTTTTAAAAATAGGCAAGTATTCTAAAAGCAGAATGATGAATCACAGGATTGGGCCAAAAGGAAAGAAGGAAAATGATTCAGGCAGACTAGTAGCACAGCTGTTCCACCAACATTTGGCCAAATCGTTGTAAAACATTTTGACAGTGACATTGGATCGGAGTTCCTGGGAGCAGTTAAGTTTGTTTTGACAATTCAGAAGCACAAAGTGGACTGTACAGTAGCTATGCAAGAGACCCTCTCTCTGGCAAATTCAGCTTTTATTTTTAAGGAGAGCAGTTACTAGATATGCTTGTAATATAACAAAATCAGAATGCAAGTACGTTTTTATAAAAACATATTTATTTACCAAATAGTTATTGAATGCCTATGATGTGCAAGGCAGGAACTGAGGCTCTTGCAAAATTGGTAAATGACTTTATCATGTTTTTTTAATGTAGTATTATTTAAAAAAATAATTCATCCTCTTCATTTTCAAAATGCCACTGTGGGCTTTAATGGACCAAGTAAAATGTATCCTAAGGAATTTTTAAGGAAAGAATTTAAAGGGTGTTTTTGTTTTTTGTGTTTTTTTGGATAAGCAGATGTTCACTGTCTGTTTTGCAAAACACAACATGACTAAGTCAATGGTACTTAAGATAGAACTTTCTTATTGGTATCCCAACCATTATGACATGCCATAGTACATTTTATGATGGGCTCGTCTCAGCATCTTTGGAGCAGCTGCCAAATTGCTCTTGTGGTTGTTCTGTTGCATATTTCCTTAAATTGTTGTCTCCGTGAATCAGATAAGTGGGACCCACTGGGTGTGTAATCCAAAATCTTCACTGTTCTTAAGCAATGAGAGCTATGTGGTAGGAGTCTTCTGAGAATGCTTGCAGCTGGAAGGGGCTGAGCCATCTTCTGGTCCAGGACTTGGTGTAAAGCCAAGGACACAGGTCTCAACAAAGGAAAGGAGGCTCATAAGACTAAAGGGATGTTTCCCAGCCCAGGGCTCTTCACTATACTACTCTGCTCCTCTTCACTTTCTGATCCATGGGCTCCCAGATCTTGTATTTCATAAGACAGTGAAATTCTCCTCAAAACATTGGGAACTATGCCTTAGAGTGTCTGACTTTTTATTCAGCTAGTGAAGATGACTCAAAACAACTATCATGTATCATTAGTATCTCTTGATGACAGAGAACACTTTAGTCCCCAAATCTCAAGACAAACATAATCAGAAAAGAGTCCATTATAATGGATACGTTTCGCTTTAGAGACAAAAGCAAACACACATCAAGAAAACCTCACTGTTGTGCCCTTATTTCTTTTGTTTTATATCAGAGAAGTGAAAACTTCATCAAAGCCACACCAGGTCTGCAAAGCCTGGACTTTGGAATCAGTTCTCTCCCCCTCCCACTGTGGTCTCCAAGCCAGGCATAACTGGGGGCAAACCCTTGGTAGGCAGAGTTTAGGTTTCCACACAGAGAAGCCCTCAGGACACACTCAGAGGACATTCCCAGGCCCCACCCCACTCTCCAACCAGAAACTCAAGAGGCAGCCCTGCCCAGAATCCATTCCATTTGACTGCATTTTCTGCAGTCAGAGCATGGGCATGTGTCCACACAGTCACACAGAGTCCTCCCCCGCAGGGGGACCCTGCTCCTGGTCGAATGCTCTAGCTAGAGTACTTGAAATTCTTGGACAAGTAGCCCTGTAGTTTTTGTACTGTGCCTTCACAAATTACGCAGCTATCCTGCCTGCTGATGTTCTGGAGATCATCCTTCGGGGCACCAGGGAGAAAATTCACACTTAGGAGCAGATGGGATGGGGCAATGGCTACCATGCCAAGCCTCATGCAAAAATTTTCCTGGAACTGTTTGCCTGTGAAGGCTCCTAACCACTAAGGATAGTGGGTCGGTCAATATCTGTAGGGCTCAGGTCAGCCACTTTTTAATATGGACAACCAACATAATCTCTTTGAGACTTGGTTTCTGCTCTCTTGTCTCAAAAATGTGTTATTTGTAAAAGAATGCACATGTCCATTCATTTCACCCAAAGCCTGGCACCTAGGAAATAATCAGTAATAATAATGGATGCTTAATATAACTGAGATTACTTTGGGTTCCTTTTCAGCACAAACCCAGCCAAAGGAGTAATGGGGAGCAAGTCACCTGTGTGTGAATGTGTGCGTATGAGATTAGGAGAATGATGGGGGGGTGGGGGTTGAAGGTATTATTCCTCATCTGATAATACAGACAGTAGGTAGGGTGAGAATCACTGCTTCTGATTGCTTAGTTCCCTTCATTCCGGTTAAGAGAGATTTCGCTGGTACAACCACAACCTCAGGTCTCGTGGAGGTTTTTTCTCTTCCTTAATTTTTTTTAAGATTTTATTTATTTATTGGACAGAATGAGAGAACACTAGCAGAGGGAATAGCAGAGAGAAAGGGAGAAGCAGACGTCCCGCTGAGCAGGGAGCCCAATGTGGGGCTCGATCCCAGGACCCTGGGATCATGACCTGAGCTGAAAGCAGACACTTAACTGACTGAGCCACCCAGGCCCCCCTTCTCTTCGTTTAAATCTGAATTTAAGAAGGGTTTCCCTTTTACCTCCCTATCAAAGCTAACACTTTCTATATGAAATATTGTAAAAAAAATTATTTTTTAACTTATGCATGAAAGGTCTTTGAGTACTTTCATTTTAAATCTAAATCAAGGGACGCCTGGGTGGCTCAGCGCTGAGGTGCCTGCCTTTGGCCCAGGGCATGATCCCACGGTCCTGGGATCAAGTCCTACATCGGACTCCCTGCTTAGAGCCTGCTTCTCTCTCTGCCTGTGTCTCTACCTCTGTGTGTGTGTGTATGTCTTTCATGAATAAATAAATAAAATCTTTTAAAAAACAAAAAAAATAAATCTAAATCAAGATTCATATTTTATTTTTAGAAATAAGTGATACAAGGCTGCCAACTCACATTACTAATATATCAAAAAAACTTCTTTAAAAAGCCTGTATACCTTGGTTCTTGTTAGACCATCATATTGTTTGGAGACACATCAAAAGCTTTTTGAAACTTTGCCTTCTGCTGGTTAAGCATTGGACATGTGAACTTTTAATACACATTGGATTTTCAGGGCCCATAAAATTAAAAGTATAGATATGGATACAGATCCAGGCAGCAATTTAGTATGACACCTAGCAGATTGCCAGTTCTTTGTAATCAATAATAATCATCATGTCGCCTCAGCCAGTACCTACAAACAAGATCATACATCAAACAGACTGAATGATATTTCTTCACACAGAGAGATCTGACTCAGTTAAAAGACAGGTTTTATGTTTTTTAGAAATATTCATCTAGCCACTATTATTGTAGCTATCAGTTTGTGAATCTTATCAATTTATTCTTTTGTAAGAATATTTTTACTTATTTAGCTTGTAACATATTTGTCCAGAAACAGTTGCTTCAAAAAGAGCCAGCTGGAGGTATATTTATTCCTCAGCACATCACCAAATAAAACTTACCACTACTTTCCCTCTGTCCTGCCCTATGAAAACATATCAGAACTAACCTTTCTCCACCATTTCCCCTGACTGTTGAGGAAGCTCTTTGCGGTCAGAAACAATCATGCTCCCCTCTCATTACATAGCCCCTACCTTCAAATGGGTGATCAAGCAAAACCAGCCCCCAAGGGCCTGGCTTTGAATCCATTCCTACTTATTATTAACTGCTTGATTTGAGGAAAGTTACTTAACCTCCCTCAGCCAATGGTCAACATCTGTAAAATGGGTATAATGACATCTTCCTACAGAGTTGTTCCAGTCTAAATTAATGAAATGATACAAGTAAAAGCATCTAGGTACTCAACAAACAGTGACTTCTCTTCCAGTCTTTGTGGCCCTAAGCAATAGATACCAACCAATAAATCCAGCTGTATCTCAAAGAACCTTCATCTGATACCAGAATGACAAACTCAAAGTGGTTACAGATACTGTATTGTTGATTTTATAGTATGTGATGTTTATGTTTCTACTATGTTCTCAATTCAGTGCTTTGTAAAAATATAGGCAACCGGGATCCCTGGGTGGCGCAGCGGTTTAGCGCCTGCCTTTGGCCCAGGGCGTGATCCTGGAGACCCGGGATCGAATCCCACGTCGGGCTCCCGGTGCATGGAGCCTGCTTCTCCCTCTGCCTATGTCTCTGCTTCTCTCTCTCTGTGTGACTATAAATAAATAAAAATTAAAAAAAAAATATAGGCAACCCTTCCACTCTCCACTCCCACCAGACCTATAAGGGATTTTGATCACTTATTACCACAGGGTGCTAAGACAGCTTTGGAGGTAGGGTCAGAATTAGGAAAGGTGACCTGAAAGAGCTCAAAAAGTTCCCCTAGACCGTATTCTCCCAAAGGCCATCCTCACCCCTGACTAGCTGGCAAAATTCTAGGGGGAACTTTAACCCTTGACTTCCTATCAATTCCGCTGTAGGTATGCAAAAAAAAGAAACCACCCTGAGAGATTTTTTAAAAAGTAAATCTCAAAATAAATAAATAAATAAATAAATAAATAAATAAATAAATAAATAGATCTCAGTACTCATTCATTTAATGCTTAGTGTGAAAGAGGTTTTTTGGAGTCTTTCTAGAAAACAAGGATTGAGAGCATGGAGCAAAGAGAAGACAGGAAACATGAGGGCCCTGAAGAGGGAGAGGGAAATAATACCCAAAGGTACCAAGGGTAGAAAAAGCTGAAGGAAAGCAACAGTGACAAGAGACACTTCACCTGCATCACAACTGGTTTTGCTGAAAACCAGTTTTGCATGTGCAGACTAGACGGTCACACAATGCCCAGTGAAATTAGACTCAAAGGGTGCTATCTCAGTTGCTCCACATGATTCCCACCACCATACAAACACCCTGATAGGTGAGGAGAATAATATTACTTAAAAGAGATACCAACAGAACAGGTCTTGGGTTTTTTTTTTTTTCAACCAAATGTCATACATATGGTTAATCCATGCCCAGATATGAAAAAATCTGATAGCCTGAAAGAATTTTTTAAAAACAAAATGTTGAAAGCTACTGATACTAGTATCTTTGACTCTTTCTAAAAAAAAGAAAGAAAGAAAGAAAGAAAGAAAGAAAGAAAGAAAGAAAGAAAGAAAAAGAAAAACTTAACAACAACAAAAGAACCCCAAAGCCAAGATCTAAATTCACAGTTGAGTGTAGATTTCATAGCTTGACTGAAATAAAGAAACCACTCAAGTAATGAACATGAAATCCTCATGGCAGTCCAACCCTAAATTCTCTCCAACTGGAGAAGAGCCATTGATTCTCTAATAACCCAAGAGATGGGATTCATGTTTCTCTTCTGCATATTTTCTATTGGGAAAACTAACTCCATGAAAGTCCCAATTTAGAAAGTTAACTCTTTGGAATTCCTAGTTTAGAAGTAATGTCAATCATACCATTAGTTTATTAAAAATAGTCACTGCTGCCTCCAGGAATTGTGGTTAGCTAAGTGCCACTTAATGACAGATTTTGATGATAGGCTGGAAGTGGTGATTGTATTTTAAAGGGGTTTTTTTCCCCCTAAAAATTTGCTACCTGTATTTCAGCTCCTGGAGGTCCATAGTCCATTTGGAATCTTGTGGCACATTCTACTATCAATAAGCTCCCCATCCAGGGCCAGGTGGTCACCAAGTCCTTTCAGCCCTTCCTTCATAATGTACTCTGAATTCAGTCATCCCATACCATCATCTGATCCAGGCACTGCATACTTTGTCTCTGTACTCAAAGCCTCTTCCATTCTCTCATCTCTACACATTCCAGACTGTTCCACCTATCAAACATTTACCATTTTCATCCTTGCTCAAGAACTTTTGACACTCGATTATTCCTGATCAAATCTAAACTCTGTTGTTGAACTTTTAGGATTATATTGTTAACTCTAGTCTATGTCTAGAATATGAGCAGATATTCAAGGTAAAGCTTAAAGCAGGGCTCTCTTCCACTATTCAGACTTCTGCTCCAGTTGACAAGAATTCTACTATTTCTTGAATATATCATGCTCTTCCTGACTCTTAGTTTTTGCTCAGCCTTTCTGTTTGGAAGGAAAAGGAAGAATTGTTAGTTGTATGGCCCCCATTCTTTGTACCTGCAACCCAGATATGGCACCTTTCCTACAATCCCTTTCAATACTATCCTTGTCTTCAAGGCAGGTTGTCCATCACATCTCCCAAGAAGCCGTTCCTATCTGCTTGAGGGACTCAGATTTCTCCCCAAATCCCTTTGCCTTATGAAACCCATAGGATGCATCATGCCATATTTTGCATTTGCACATTTCACCCAGCTTTGGAGCGCTAAAGCATAGAAACTAAATTCAGCTAATTGATAAGAGGAGAGGCAGGGAATCCTAAAATCTACCAATTGGATAACTAGTCTCTAAATAATCTCAGATCAGTTGTAATATAAATTCTACCTTGACATTAAGTAGATGTGAAAGATGTAGGTAGGACATAAAACTGCTTATGTCGTTTATAGTTTCCTTAATACTCCAGCATCAATTATCATGGATACTTGATATCCATGATATCCAGACACTTGTTGAGTACTTAATTTGTGTCAAGCACTATGCTAAATGCTTTACCTATGTAGTATTCTTCAATCCTTACAACCACTATGTAAATTATCACTATTTACATCTTGTAGGAAACTGAAGTTTAGCAAAATTAAGTGACTTACCCAAGATCATACAAATAGTGATGGAATGGGTCTGGATACCACATCTTGAGGACTCCAAAGCCCTAAGTCCTTAACCTCTACACCGAATCATCTCAGAAAAAAAAAAAAAGCCTAAAGAAACAAGCCCTGTATTAGGTTCATAAGAAATAAATTAATTAATAGGCAAAGATGTGTCTTTTCCCATGGACTCTGCTTACCTCTCAACAATAAATCCGTAAGTGTAGATTTACTTCCCAATATTCCATGTTAGTTTCCCCATTTGCTATGGAAATCTAGGATGTTTGCCTTTGTTTTCCCCCCTAAATGTGTGGTCTAGAATGCACTGGAATTCAAAAGGCATGCATAGTGTGCATGATGGCAAGTGTTGCTCCGTGTGACACTCAACAGGCTCCTTATTCAAGAATTTAGAGGGAGTGTCTCCAAATATCTGCAAAGCATCTTTCTACACACTCGCAACTTCATGTACGTGCAAAAATATGGATTGTTGGACCTCCATTTGTACCTATTGCATCAGAATATACAGGAGTAGTGCCCTGGAACACATATTTTTGATGAGTGCTCTCAGATGATTATTTTAAGAAAGGTTGAGAAACACAGAAACCCTTCCTGCCTTGATTCTTTAGTTCAATGCCTTTTTAGAGATATAAGGACACACATGGGAAATTTTTTTTTAATTTTAGCAGTTTCTTTAGAAATCTTCCCAAGCATCTGTTTGTGGAATTAGAGAGTAGGAATTACATGAAATAAATGACAACCCTTTTTTGAAACTACCATATCAAAAAACCATGAATTTCAAAAAATGGGCATTTTTAGGACATTTGAAAGATTGAAACAAATCAATCTAAACTGCCTGATAAAAAACATGCAACAGGGCAGCCTGGGTGGCTCAGTAGTTTGGCACCGCCTCCAGCCTGGGGTGTGATCCAGTCCCGCATCAGGCTTCCTGCATGGAGCCTGTTTCTCCCTCTGCCTGTGTCTCTGCCTCTCTCTCTCTGTGTTTCTCATGAATAAATAAATAAAATCTTTAAAAAATAAAAAAAAACATGCAACAACTCCTAGTCAGGGGCCAGTATCACTCAAAAGATGGTGGCAAATTAATTACAAGTTGTATCTCTTGGACTTCAAGAAAGAGTCTATTTGCAGCCCAAAGATCAAGATCCCCCTCTCCATGGCTCTTCTCTGTACATGAATTTTGTTAAAATAAAGATGAGGAAACAGTATATTTATTTGTCTCATCCAAAATTATGATACAATAATATTGCTTGGAATAAATAAGCTTTATATTCTGAAATTTTCTTTGTAAGATTGTTGATTGTAACAAGACTTCAAGACTTGTTCTGCTCTCATGGGACATGATCATAAGGAAGAAAATGATACTTTTCTTTTTAAAAATATTTTATCTATTTATTCACGAGAGACACACTCACACAGAGGCAGAGACACGGGCGGAGGGAGAAGCAGGCTCCATGCAGGGAGCCCGACATGGGACTTGATCCCGGGACTCCAGGATCACGCCCTGGGCTAAAGGCAGGTGCTAAACTGCTGAGCCACCAAGGGATCCCGAAAATTTTACTTTTCTCCCTGGATTTTGGGGCTTACATGTATCTGTCTTGAAAGCTAGCCACTTAAGCATCAACCATATCCTCAAAATCTTACATTTATGAAATGCATAAAAGCAGGAAGGGCTTTTCTTTTTCTTTTTAGAGAAGTGATATAGAATAATAGAGACAATTCAGATTCATATGCCTAGAGACCTGAATTTAAATCATAACTCTGTTACCTACTGACAAGATAGTCTCAAGCTCTGTGTCTGCAAATTGGCAATACTAATGTCTACATTGCATGGTCATTTTTTTAAAAGTATTTACCTATTTATTAAGGTAATCTCTACACCTATTGTAGGGTTTGAACTTAGGACCTCGAGATCAAGCGTCGCATGCTCTACCGACTGCACCAGCCAAGTGCCCCCTACGTTGCATGGTTATTTTAAAGATTTGAAATAATACATGTGAATTCCTAATACAAAAGAGGAATGCAATTAATGTTGGCTGTCGTTTCTTGTTAGAATGAATTGGTTTGCCTTTTGGAAGGATTTCCCTTCACCACTGTGTTTCAAGGCAACACCTGAGTGAAGATATAAAACAGCAGGCCAATGAAAGAGTGTTGAAAGAACAGATGAGAAAGAGCTAAGGCTTCACTCTTCTTACTCTAGAACAAATCCTCCCCTGGGGGCTGCACAGTCCAGGACAATGGGGCCAGATGTATCCCACCATAATCACTTGGTATAGGAAAGCCTGAATTGGCTGTGTAATGACTTCGCAGAGCCCAGATCTTGCATTATTTTAGGAATAAACTTGCTTCTTTTCAATTATCCCTACATGGACAGTGTAGGAAGAAAAAGAGATGATTGATTGACTGATAGATAAATAGAATCAGCCCTCTAAAGACTCAAGGTTGAAAAGGTAATGTTATTTGAGCATGTGATTACGGATTTTAACAGATGACAGACTGAGAGCCAAGGCTGATGCCAGTGAAAGAGATCCAAGCATTCCCTTCCTCATGTCTGTGACCTCACACCACCTGAGGTCCCCGTCATAGGTGGTGTAATTCAATATGTGTGTTAAGAGGTCACAGAAGGGAGTCATGACAAAGGGCTCTAAGTATGGCAGCCTCACCTCAGACCTTACTATTTCAAGACAGCCTGCCTCACCTGTCCCATTCATCACTCTGGCTAAAGTCTGTTTGTTCAGCCAGAAGTGTGGGAGCACCAGTAAGAAACCAGCATTTGCAACTTGGGCTCCAGGAAATGCTGTTGGAACCAGGACAGTGATATTTTTATATGACCTAACCAACTGCCAGCACTTTAATAAACGTCTCTTCACACAGTTTCAATGATGACATACATTGGAATCGTTAGATATTGTTACAGCTCTGTGAATTTTATAATAAAAGAAAGTTAAATGGGGAAAGTAAAAAGGAAGGAGAAATGTGCTAAAACAACTAGAGGATTGGAGGTGGAGGAAGTATCACCAGAGGCATTTCTGGAAGCCACGCTTGAACAATGCTTGATGAAAAATCACACACCCCATCATTCGGTCATGCCAGGCATGCATTTTTAACAAACCCTCAGGAAAAGATGACAGTAAAGTGGTGACGGGCAGGGAGGTGGCCCTCTCCCTGGGTGCAGAGCGTACCTGAGGCATTATCGAGGCTGAAGGCAATGCGTACTGGCTTATCCGCAGGTACCCTGGCTGTGCTGATCATGTGGGCACCTGAGTCTTGGCCTTCCCCTGGGTCTTCCAGCTGTGTGGACAAGAGAGAGCCGTTGTCACTTACCCGAGTCATCCCTCAAATACTCAGAGGATCTTGGAAATTAGAGGGAAAGTTAGTATGCATTGCTTTCTTATTTTGAAGAAACTCCCAGTCCCTGGCTTTCTTTCCCTACATGGAAAACATTCACCTGCCCCATTTAAAATTCTTTTTCTGGCTCATAAAAAAATTGTTTTGGAAAATACAATATCTAGAATAAAATATACAAGATGGAGCAAAATCTCCACCCACCTCACTTTTTTAGTATCCCTTCACACTGACTAATCCAATCCTGGCCCTTCAAGGTCTTCTATAGTGTTTTATTTTTAATCAAGGAGGATAAAGAAGTCCTAATAGGGCATCAGACAACTTCATATTAGATTAGCTTGTCACACTCAAAAGCCAAAATTGGACCTGAATTATTGATCTGAATTATCGAGTGATAAAGGATGAATATCATAGGACCACTTCAAGAATACCAAGGACTATTTTTAAATATCCCACAGTTATATTATGAATATTATATGCTTTAAATATCTAACTAACTACCTGTAAATCTATCAAACATTTATCAGATTATACATGTTAACAATGTATGATACAAGCAAAAGACAAAACTTGAAAACATCCTACTGCTGTTCTACTGTACCTGTTAAATTATCATTAATAAACCAAGATCGAATGAATGGGAAAACCTCCTACAGATAGTTGAGACAGATAAAAACACATGCATATTTCCTTGCCATAAGAATAGAATTTAGCTCAAATACATTTTAACCAAGATATTTGATCATTTTTATTCAATGGGACTAAGGAAAAGAGATTGTTATAAATACACAATATCTTCATTATTTAGATACATATGTGCAACTCTTCCATTTTTAATCATGCTTCCCTAAACTCTCTACTTTCCTCTTCATGTAAACAGTAAAACCAAAACCTCCGAGTGATATTTTTAGGAAAACGTGCCTAAAAATGGCAAAATATAAATCATCTCTTTAACCATCCTCAGCAAGATTCTGGGAACTGTTTAGCAGGACATTTTCTCATAGCAAGGTTTCTGACTCTTTCCCATAACTTTTTTGTATCTAAAAATAGTGTCTAGAACACTGAATTTTGTTTTTACACTTATTTATAGAGCAAACTCAAATGCATATATATGCACACATACACACACATATTTAGACATATATACATATGGAATTATCCTACCCAATATATGGAAAGAGAACAGGCTTATATTAAACACCTAGTATAGCTTTGGAGAAAAACCAGCAGCTGTTTATCACCCAGTAAGAATCATATTTGGCCCATTCATTTAAAACCACAAATAGCAATGAACCATAAAGCACTCTGAGGCATGTCCTTCTAAGTTAGAGAAAATAACATGAAACATTCAACTTAAGAAAAGGGTAATATAAAATTGCTGTTACTTGACTCAGGATTTGTTTTATCTTAGCTCTGACATACATTTCTGTGTAGTCTCCTCTGCTTAGAATCAACCATCTTGTTAGCCACCTGTTCCTAGGGAATAGAACAGACTGTCTCAAATTTAACAAAACAAACAATTAAAAAAAAAAAAAAAACAACCCTTAAAGTCGTAGCTAAGAGAAAAAAAGTCTTGCTGTTATGCCCTGCACCATCACCAACCCATTTTATCCTAACATCTGAGGCTGAAAAGCGCTCCTCTTTTGGCTCAGTCTCCCAGCACTTTCCTGCACCTAGAAATAAAGCTCCAGAGGTGGAAATTTGCCTCGAGGTTCCCAGCGCAGGGAAACGAAATTGATAGACACAGCTCGTTTAGAGCCCCTCCCCTCCACACAACCAGGAACATCTGTCGGCCTCGATGACAGCAGCCAAGTGGGGTGGATTTCGAGTTCCGCACGATGTCGGCCAGGAGAGCCCCTAAACCGCCTTGCCTTTTCATCACACCGCCTGGGGAAAGGGACCACTGATCCCTCCTCCGGGCCGCGACAGAGCTTCGGCTAAGTTGCTGGTGCCCCGAGCGTTTGGGTCGGTGTTGACACCTGTTGCCTTACCTCACTGAGTTGAGTGTCTGCACTTGTGTAATCCAGGGCCAGCCACTGCCTTGGCCAGTCGTTGCCTTTGTGGAGTGGAGACCTAGCAAGAGCGCAGGCCGCACCTGCTACATAGCAGCCCCTGACAATCTGAGGAGCAGTGACAGCTGTCAGGGCAGTCCACTGCTACCTGCTGTCCCCCAGACCCCCGCGTCCCACGGGCCTCCCCTGTTCCGCTTCCCTCCACAACCCCTCTCTCCTTTCCTTGCCTCTCCAACAGCCAGGATGTTGTCATGCTTCTAGAAAAAGCAAGTGCAAAAGAAAACCCTCCTCCTGTCAGAGGCATGGATAAACAGCAAGTTGTGGAGAGTCCAAATGTTTTAATTCATTAGTCCTGGCAAACCTAAAATACAAACAGACTTGCTTCACAAGACAGGAATGTCTTCAGCGTGACCCAATCGGTGTCTGTGTCTATTCCAGCAAACTGGCAAAGATAGCATGACTCCGGTCAGCAAAAATGTCGGCAGCTCCAATCAGCTCAGCAAGACCCGGCCAACTTGGACAGACGGCAGGGGCCGACTCTCGGATGAGAGCTGCAGCGATCCCGGCTACGGACGTGAGGTTTGAGATGGAGCCACTGATGGGCTTGGTGACTTGATCCCATCTACAAACGCACCCGACTGCAAAACCAGTCGATGGTGAAAAGGAAAGGAGCCTTACTTAGAATTGTCCATCCTTTCGAGGAGCTATAAACCCGCAGGTCAGGAGTACTTTAAAAGAGGTGGATGCTGCTGCTGAGATTAAATAATTAAAGATAAGCAAGTATTAAGAGGATGCAAAGACAAGCCACAGATGGGAAGAACAGTCTGCAAATTAAGTATCAGAAAAAGAGCTAGTATCCAAAATATGACAAGAACCCCAAAAGTAGGAAAACAAACAAGCCAACCTAAAAAGCGGGCAAAAGATCTGCAACAGACACCTCACCAAAGAGGCATAGATGGCAAATAAGTGCGTAAGAAGCTGCTAAATACCATATAAGAGAATTACAAATCACCACCACACACATATTAGAATGGCCAAAAACAAAACACTGACGACACCTAATACTGATGAGGATGCAAAATGGCACGGCCACTTTGGAAGACACTAAGTGAACTCTTCCGTATGATCCAGCAGTCCGGCTCCTTGGTATTTACCCAAAGGAGTTGAAAACTTCTGTCCACACAAAAAACCATAGCCAGATGTTTAGAGCTGCTTTATTCACGATTGCCAAAACCTAAAGGCAAACAAGATGTCCTTTGGAAGGTGAATGGATAAACAGTGGGACATCCAGGTAGTAGAATATTATTCAGTGACAAAAAGAATTGAGCACTCAAGCCACAAAAAGACACGGAGGAAACTTACTTACATGTATGTTATTAAGTGAAAGAAGCCCATCTGCAAAGGCTACGGGCTGTGTGATTCCAACTACATGACAGTTTGCAAAAGGCAAAATTAAGACAACAGTAAAAAGATCAGTAGTTGCCAGAGGTTCAGTGGAGAAGAAGAGAGGGTTAAACAGGAGAGACTTGTAGGACAGTGAAACTATTCTGAATGATACTGTAATGGTGAGTACGTGTCACTATACATTTGTCAAAACCCACAAAATGTGCACCACCAAGAGTGAACCCTAACCCAAGGTGTGGACTTTAGTTAATAATAATGTATCTGTATAATGTACCTATCTCAATTGTTAACAAATGTACAGCACTAATGTCAGATGTGAATACAAAGGGAAATGAGCCTGAAGAAGCATTTTGAGGACCTAAGGGAAACCTGCTTTTCATTCATTCTTTTCTGTAAACCTAAAATTGATCAAAAAAGATTTTTAAAATAAGTAAAAGGACTTAGCAGGTTCTCTTGATCTAATGAATAAAAGGTTAATTTGTTCGGGCACCTGGGTGGCTCCGTCAGTTGATCGGTCGGTTGATCTCAGCTCGGGTCTTGATCTCAGGGTTGTGAGTTCAAGCCCTGCATTGGGCCCCATGCTGGGTATGAAGCCTACATTTTTTTTAAAAAAAGGCTATTTTGGTGTGATAGCCACAGCAATAAACTGCACAGATTCAGGCAGAGCATTCACAGATAAACCTATTTGCATTTCTAACTGCAAATTTTTTCAGGAATCGTTATTACTCTTCTAACGTTATTTTGTTTTATTTTACCTTATATAATGCATTATAATTTATCAAAAGTCTTATTCACTATCATCTTCATCTTCCCTGTAATCTTGTAACACAACCATGGTCAATATTGTCATCCCTATCTGACAGATGAGCAAACTGAGACTCAGACAAAAGGAGTAACACGCATAAGTTAAATGGAATAAAAAACACATGTAGGATTCAGGTTTTCTAATTTGGGGTTCATGCTATTTCCACTACACCAGGATGCACTCTGTATGAAATATCCGACTGAATTGTTTCACTCATGATGTCTGACTCTTACCTTTTGGCTTGCAGGAGACAAATATATAACTTTCTTCAATGGTCTGGCATCCAGGTTCATCTGACACCAGCCATACTTATCATGACACCCCAAGGAAATCAAAGCTGTGCATCTTATCTATGCTGATGGCAAAGTGGATACCACAACCACACTGGCTCCCAAATCGACCCCTGAGTGCACCTTGAGAAAAGCTGGCAGTCACATCATCATTGCCAAGGGAATCAGCAATTGGGAGCGTCTGGATTCATGTGAAGCTGACGCTTCAGAATGGAAAGATCCAGAATGAGGCAGCACCTTCCCTCTTCCCTTATCACCAAAACTCTGGAGGAACCACGTTGGAGATAGAAAGGGAAAGTTACACATTAAATACAGTAGAACTACAATCCTTTATAACATTGTCAGAAGCACCTGACAGATGTAGCATAGATCTTTATGCAGAGAATTCTCCAGCATCAGTTAGAGCAATCCTGGGGACTGTCTAGTTCGTGGGCTTTGGTGTCAATGCCTCCATCCTCATAACATCAAAAATTACATCAACAGTGATGGCGGAGGGGGAGCGGTGCCTGGGTTGGCTCAGTTGGTTAAGAGTCTGCCTTCAGCTCAGGTCATGATCCTGGAGTCCCAGGATGGAGCCCCACATTGAGCTCCCTGCTTGGCAGGGGAGCCTACTTTTCCCTCTGCTCCTCATCCTGTTCATGCTCACTCTCTCTCTCCCTCTGTCTCAAATAAATAAATAAAATTAAAATAAAAAACATAGTGATGTTGATGCCCAATTGGTAAAGAGCTATAAGAGAAAGATTTCATGAAAGGATAATTTGACAGCAACTAGAAAAGAACAAAAAGAATACATCCAAATACTCTAAATGTGCTCTGTCCAAATCTCATCATATAAATTCAAGGTTTTAAACAGTAATTTATATTCACTGGCTCTTCCATTCCCATAGGAGCAACAGTGTATTTCTTGGCTCTTTATCTAAACACTTCCCAGACAGTAACAACTCTGAAACCCAAGTGAAATCCCTTCCCACAACTGTAACCCAAAATAACTACATGGTATTTTAAGAATTCAATAGAATTGTACTAATTCAATCAAAAAAGGATTGTGAGGATACATCTAAATAATAACAGATTAGGGCACCTGGGTGGCTCAGTGGTTGAGCGCCTGCCTTGGGCTCAGGTCATGACCCCAGGTCCTGGGATCGAGTCCTATATCAGTGTCCCTGCAGGAAGCCTCCTTCTCCCTCTGCCTATGTCTCTGCCTCTCTCTGTCTCTCTTAAGAATAAATAAATAAAATCTTAATAATAATAATAATAATAACAGATTAACAGTATGTCTCTGGGTAAAAGTACTATGTATAATTTTTATTTTCTTCTTTTCGGCAATAAATGTATTTTATTGTGAGGTGAAAAGTTAGTTTTAATAGTATTCAAGGAGCTTTTCAAAAAGTGAAATCTAGACTTGCTTCTGAATTGTGGTCTATAATAGGCACAGAGGCTCATGGGATAGGTCATTGTTGCAATTAATGTGGTCTGAATGTCTTGATACAATTCAATAAGCATTTGAAGATTGATTGATTTTTAGTAATCTTTACACTCAAGATGGGGCTCAAACTCACAACCCTGAGATCAAGAGTTGCATGCTCTTCCAACTGAGCCAGCCAGGTGCCCCTCATGATTTAATATGCTCCTGGTTCATATTTCCCAAACTTGCCTCATTACTAGGTTCATGCCTTTTAAAAATATCTGTTCCCAGGCCCTGCCCATGGCAGTGAGGGCTGGGACTGGCCCTGGGGTTTTGCAACTGTAAACAAGAAATACTAATACCTATGCATAGTGTTTAGAGAATGGTTTATAAAACACTCCTGACCAAAGGTTCTAGGGGAAGACTAATTATTTCACTGTCCTGAAATGGCTGACCCTTGAACTACATGGGGGTGAGGATTGCCGAAACCCCTACTGAGAGTCAACCATCCACATGTAGCTTTTGATTCCCTAAAAACTCAACTACTAATAGCCTCCTGTTGCCAAGAAACTTTTTTGTTAACATAAACAGTTGTGCAACACATACTTTTTATGTTATATGTATTATATACTCTATTCTTACAATGGAGTAAACTAGGGCAAAGAAAACATGAAGAGGATCATAAGGAAGAGGAAATATACATATGGTATAGAACTGTATCAAAAAAGATCTGCATTTGGGACACCTGGGTGGTTCAGCAGTTGAGCGTCTGCCTTTGGCTCAGGGTGTGATCCCAGGGTCCCGGGATCAAGTCCTGTATCAGGCTCCCTGCAGGGAGCCTGCTTCTCCATCTGCTTATGTCTCTGCCCCTCTCTCTGTGTCTCATAAATAAATAAATAAATCTTAAAAAAAAAAAAAAAGATCTGCATCTATGTGGACCTGCGTAGTCCAAACTTGTGTTGTTTAAGGGTCAACCGTATTTTGTCAGGGGGAGAATTCAGGCTTAAGATAGCAGAATGATCAACTTTACATCACTAAGCTCAAGAGAAGGGTGCGTGGATGAGAAACTTTAAACCATTCAGTGGGTCCTTCCTGAGCCTTGTGGCTTCCTCATTGCAAGAGGCAGAACAGTGTATAGTGTTTAAGAGCCAAGCTGTCTGGGTGCCCAGTCTGGTTCTGGCTCTTGCTGGTATGGGGCTTCAGTGAAGTTACTTAACTAATCCATGCCTCAGTTTCCCCAAGTATGGTATAGATATCACAGGCTGTTTGATTATTAAGACTTGATGTAAGTACTTACAAGAATGCCAGGAAGACAATAACACTGTGTAAGTAAAAATTATTCTCTTGAGGGGGAAGAAAATAGGGGAAATCATATCCGAAGATTATCTAGAGTTAGAAGGCCTAGGTTTGAGTTGTGATTCTGAGCAAGTTTACATTAGACACTTTACATACTCATCCTCAGTTTTATCGTCTAGAGCAAGGGTTGACACGCTTTTTCTGTAAATGGCCAGAGGGTAAATATTTTAGGCTTTGCAGCCTATACCATCTCTGTTGCAATGACTCATCTCTCCCACTTCTTTTGTCAAAAGCAGTAGTATGTACTATGTAAATGGTTGGATGGACTCCAACAAAACTTTATTTACAAAATAGTAAACAAGGGACGCCTTCAGCCCAGGGTGTGACCCCAGGGTCCCGGGATCAAGTCCCACATCGGGCTCCCTGCATGGAGCCTGCTTCTCCCTCTGCCTGTGTCTCTGCCTCTGTGTGTGTGTGTCTCATGAATAAATAAATAAAATATTTTTAAAAATAGTAAATAAATAAGCACCGCTGTATTCCAGTGAAATTGTACTTCTAGACAATGAAATTGGTATTTCATATAATTTCCAAATGTCACCAAATGTTATTCCTTTTTGGATATTTAAATTTTTTTTGAGATATAATTGACATATAACACGATATTAGTTTCAGGTATACAGCATAATGATTCAATATTTGTATATATTGTGAAGTGATCACTACAGGAAATCCTGTTAGTGTCCGCACCACACATAGTTACTGATTCTTTTTCTTGTAGTGAGAACCTTTTTTTTACATTTTTTAATTTAAATTCAATTTGCCAACATATAGTAAAACACCGAGTGCCCATCCCATCAAGTGCCCTCCTCAGTGCCTGTCACCCAGTTACCCCATCCCTCTCCCCTTCTGCAACCCTTTGCAACCCTCCCCTTCTGCAACCCTTTGTTTCCCAGAGTTAGGAGAACTTTTAAGAACTACTCTCTTCCCAACTTTCAGATATACAATACAGTTAACTATAGTCACTGTTATATCCCTAGGACTACTTCATAGGCGGTGAATACTATTCTTTAAAAAGAAAAAATATTCTCCAATATTGACTTAGATCACTTTTGATAATAGTGTTACCTAAGTACAAGCATAAAACCATGTGTAAGCTTCTTATGAAACTCTTATTAAAAACAAATTGATAAAGCACTTACAAAAACAAATTTACAAATTAAATGCAAATAAAGAAAAATAAAGCACTACTTAACCACGTTAACTTAATGTAACAGAATGCTTTCCTGAAAATAAGCAAGTGCGTGCAACTTGAAAATAGCTCTCATTTTGTAGGATATGATTCATTAAGGGTTCCTCCTGTCCACACTGCTACAAGCATGATGACTGGTTGCTTCTGGGGCTTTTCCTCTGTGACCTGCTTTGAAACTCATGCTTCACTGGTGCCCGTGACATCCTTGCCCTGCACGCACAAGCATGCATGATGAAGAAAGTGCTCAGCACCTGGCGTCTGCAGACTTTGGTCTCCTCTTTTTCTAACCCCAACTGTTGCTTTTGTACCATATCAACCCATGAACACAGCCTGTTAAAATTGGAAGGCCTAAACAGATATATCCTGAATACCTTTCTGACATTTCTCAAATGAGCTTTAGCTTTAAAGTCACATCTTTACTGAAATTATTAGAGAAACTTGGCGAACTATTGCTAAAACTCTCAAACACTGAGCTGAACAGTCCATAAATTACCATGGTTGTCTGTCCTCTTGGTGTGTGTCTTTACTTTGGAAGCCTCCAATTGTGAGAGCAGACTAAATGCCAGTCAAACCTCCCATGTGATTGAGGGGAAAATAAAAAGAAATTTTAGCTTTAAATTAGGATTTAAATTAAGATTCTTTTGGGGATGACAGTCAAAAATCAACTTAATATTGGTGTAAATCACAAAAGGTATTTATTGGCTCACATAACTAGGAACCCCAAGGACCTTCTCATTTCAGTAGTGGATTTATCCAAAGGCACAGAGACATCAGGAATCTCTCTTCACTTCATGGGTCATCTTTCTCTTGTGTTAACTCCACTCTCAAATGGAGTCTCCCCATGAGGGGGCCATCAGCTATCTAAACTCACATCCGATCAGCTTTATTTTTTTCATCTTTTATTTTATTTAAAATCAATTAACTAACATATTGTATATTATTAGTTTCAAAGATAGGGTTCAGTGATACATCAGTTGTATATAATACTCAGTGCTCATTACATCAAGTGCCCTCGTTAATGCCCATCACCCATTTACCCCATCCTCCACCCCCACTCACCCACTACCCCTCCAGCAACCCTCAGTTTGTTTCCTACAGTTGCGAGTTTCTTATGGTTATCAGCTTTAAAAGCCCAATCAAAAGAGAATATCTTTTCCCCAGAATACTTTGGTACAATAGTCATTTGCCAAATTATTGGCAATATCCATCACTGTGGTCAGACAGACAAGGAATAAAGTACTTGTACAATTAAGGCCTGCTTCACAACCTTACCCAGAAAATTGGGCAGGGAATTATTCCCCAAACTGATAATTGATGTTGGTATACAAAAAAAAAAAAAAAAGAAGGAAGAAAAGAAAGAACAAATGAAGGAAAGAAGGAAGGAGGGAAGGAAATAAAGAAAAGAAGAGGCCACTTAAAAATCTTATGCTGGGATCCCTGGGTGGCTCAGCGGTTTGGTGCCAGCCTTTGGCCCAGGGCGTGATCCTGGAATCCCAGGATTGAGTCCCATGTCGGGCTCCTGGCATGGAGCCTGCTTCTCCCTACTCCTGTCTCTCTGCTTCTCTCTCTCTCTATCTCTCTCTCTATGTCTATCATAAGTAAATAAATAAATATTTTTTAAAAAATCTTATGCTAATACCTCTGGAATTAGGATATATCAGTATCCCATGAGGCACCCAGATTTCCAGATGGTGGTGAAAAGGAGCTTGATTGGGCAAAACTATATTCCAGACATTTGGCTAAGTTCTTTTCATACAATTGACATCATTTAATGCTAAAAAAAAAACTTTAAGTTAGTTACTGTCATTTCTGTCTTAAAGAGGAACCGAGACTCTGAAAATTTTAGTAATTTGCTCAGAGTTCCAGAGCTAATGAAGTACTAGACTTTTTTTTTTTTTTTGTCAAAATAAATCTCTTCTTCTACAAACTAAAATCCTGTTGAAGCCCTATAGCTAAAGTTGCCTTTGTAGGAGATGCCTTTTCCCATTGCCAGAGTGAGAGTCTCAAAAAGTCATTTCTTTATGAAGGAGAAATGCAAAGACTCAAAAAATGCAAAGTTTGTTCAACAGATGCAAATCTGGTCACCTCATTCAATGAATAAAAATGAGTTGTTCCTTGTGCAAGGAATCAATATGAAGGCTCCATAGTCAGCAGTCAGAGAAACAGGCTATTAGACAGGACTAGGATCTTAATCCAACTCCTTCTTGGAGAAACTGAGGCCCATAAAAAGATGGGTATGCCTTTGAACTGGAGAACAAAAAAGGAGATGAGCGCTAAAAGTCCACAACTGTTCCAACAGCATCATTCTCTTCTAGAGCTTCAACTTATAGAGGAGTACAGTTATACCAACCAAATATTACCTTTGAAAGCAGAATAGGACTCTAAGAAGGTAGGGATTTATAACATTTAAATTTTGAAAGAAAGGCAGAAGTGAGGTTGGAGAAATTCCTAATCTCACTGATCCTTCTCAGACAAGACATCCTTTCCCTCACCTCTTCGTGCAGAACTGATCACCAAATTGGGTGACATCTTCCGAGATGTGTTTCACAACATCCAGGAGGTGACATCATCACCAAAACTCCTACCTTGACTCTCCTCTAGCTCATCTGCGCACAGCCATCATTGTTTACCTTCCTTTAAAAAGAAAGATATAAATCACTATCATACTCTGGTGAAAAGCAACTGTTAGAGGCAGCTTTTGGGGACCCTGACTCCCACAGACCCCTTCCAAGAGCCTGGGTGGGACCCTTGCAATGGGTTCACAAGGTCATATGTCTTTATAAAATCTGCAAAAGTGAAATACTTTAACTACATTGGTTAAGATTTCCATCTCTTACCAACCCAACTGCCCCTCTGTCACATCTCGTGTTGAGTGGAAATGGAGTTGTGGGGGCACCTGAGTGGCTCAGTTGGTTAAGCATTTGACTTCAGCTCAAGTCATGACCCTGGGGTCCTAGGACTGAGCCCTATATCGGTTTCCCTCCTCAGTGAGGAGCCTGCTTCTCCCTCTCCCTCTCTGCCCAACCCCCTGCTCATGCATTCTATCTCTCTCTCTCTCTCTCTCAAGTAAATAAATAAAATCTTTAAAAAAAAGAAAGAAAAGAAATGGAGTCTCAGTGGAAATTTGGTTAAAGGGAAGCTGAGTTGGGGATACGTTGACTATCCATATATGTATGTGGCTCTCTGTCTCAGTACAGAGTATGTGTCTGGCTGAGCCGGTGTAAGAATGGCTTCCAATATTACCCCACTGCCCACTGTGCCAACTCACAGCATGACAACTCACCAACGTGCAGAGCCATTGGTCATCTCGTGGTATTAGTGTGGTCTAGAGGGTATGCACGATTTTCTAGACTTCCTCTCCAACAATATTTCATGAGCTTCGAGCACTAATAACCCAAAATTCACACCTCCATCTCTAAAGGGGCTTCCAGGTAAAGATGGCAGCTTAAATATTTTCTATTTTTAAAGTCCTATTAAAATGATAGTAAAGTTTTGTTGTTGTAATTGGTTTTTGTTTTTATTGGTTTTGTTTTTGCTTTTAGGCATAAATCCACAAGGATGGGGAAAACAGGAAAGGAGTCAATAAGAACAAAGTTTTGCAAGCTGGAAAGCAGGTGGAAGGATCCTAAGAAGTTATTACTAGCCTGGGGATGCCTGAATCAGATTTTAGCAAAGAAAGTTGAGCATCAAAATAGATTATAATATTTGTAACAGGAAAATAAAAGACTCAGTGGTCAGAAATGTTTTTGGGGCTCTCTATCACAATGCTGGAAGCCACAGGGAAATGGAGTTGGTCTTGAATATTCTAAAGAGAAAATCATTTCTAACTTAGAACTTCATATCTGACCAAACTTTCCATCAAGACCAAGGATCAACATCTTAAAACAATAATTTATATCCTGTGCACTTTTCTCAGAAAGCAACCCATGTAAAAATCAGGAAATAGGAGGCCTGGGACACAAGAGACACAAAGAGAGTAGAATACTTTCAAGATGACAGTAAAGGAAATTAGATTGACCCTTTGTGGGGATCCCTAGGTGGCTGAGAGGTTTAGCACCTGCCTTTGGCCCAGGGCGTGATCCTGGAGACCCGGGATCGAGTCCCACATCGGGCTCCCTGCATGGAGCCTGCTCCTCCCTCTGCCTGTGTCTCTGCCTCTGTGTGTGTGTGTGTGTGTGTGCGTGTGTGTGTGTGTGTTTGTGTGTGTGATGAATAAATAAAATGTTTAAAAAAAAAAAAAAGAGTGATCCTTTGTGCCAGAAGCAGAGGGCAGCCTATGTCCAGTCCCCACAGAGCCAGGTCTAAAGGCCACAGGAACAGCTCCTTAGGAATTAGAAATGGTTAGACTTTATTGGCACCATATGAGAAGAGATTTATACTGTTGGCAGAAGGGCAAGACATTAAGGTTGCATGAGTGACAATACACGAACTGAAAAAGCAAACAAACAAGAATATGAACTAGAGGGGCCGCCTGTAGCAAAGTAGACGGAACTGTGGTTGACCATTTGCCTCAGCTGTGAATAGCACTGACATGACCTTAATAAGGTAAATATTGAATATTGATCTAACTATACTCACACTGTTGAAAAGAGGTGGTGTAGGAAGGACACTTGTATGTGTGATGGCACCAGGGTACAGGGGGAAGAGAGCCAAATCTTCGCCCTCCGTGAGGGGAAGCCAGCAAATAATGGCACAGATAGATAAAAGCAAGAAATTGTAAGGCAGACACATCGTGTAGGAGTGGGAGGTAAAGACCAATGTCATTCTAGAAAATGGATGCTCTGAAATGAAGAGGATGGGAAGGAGGGCTGAGCATTGTTGGGATTTTTCAACAAAGCTTACAGAACTACTTGGCTCTTCAGTATAAGAGCATGTCAAACTCTGATAAAAATTAAGATGTCCAAGTTTCCATTATGGGCTGAGTCTTGCCTAGAAGATACCATTCGGCATTTGAAGCCCCGCTCAACTTGGCCTCTTCTCCTCTGGGCTCAGCTTATGACCCACTCTCCCTGCAAGGTGGCCACACTGAGCCCTCAGTGCCTTCAAACACTCCAACCTTGGTGCCAGCTTTGTGCGATCAAGGTCATCTTTGCTGTCACCTCTTCTGTGTAGCCATTCAAGCTTTCTCTTCCCAAAGCCCCTTGAGCATCTGCACATTAAAGCACTCAGCAACAACTCGTTGCTTCCATCTCTTCACAGGTTGGGCCCCTTTCCCCCATGAAACTGCTAGAGCAAAGACACATACATAGTGCCTGGTCTATAGCAGAAGCTCAATAAATATTTCTGGAACTGAATTGAATCTGGGGTCCAAGTGTCTAGTGGAGAAGGCACCCAGAGAAGCCAGGGATCTCAGGAGAGAAGTTAAGAGATATCTGTTTACCCTGCCAGTATCTCTAATTTTATCTACTGCCTGGCCTGAATCTAAGTCAACCTCTTAACTTTAGACCTGTTTTTGTGAAGAATCAGTAGTCAAAAAGCCACAGGTATGAGCAAATGAATGGAGGCACCCCTGCCCTAAAAGTCATGCTTGAAGAACATACCAGTGATTGTTTACCAGAGGCCTTTGTTTTGCCAAGGAGCACACAGTAGTCCCCCCCGCCCCCCACTGCCACCACATGGTCCAGAAGCAGATGATCCTACTTTTGACATATCATCAGGAGGTCAGTCAGTAGTAGCCTAACACTGGGTCACAATGCCTGCGGCATTCCCCTCACTTCATCTCATCATGGGCATTTATCATCTTACATCATCACAAGAAGGGTAAGTATAATACAATAAGACATTTTGAGGGAGAAAGAGAGAGAGAGAGAGAGAAAGACCACACTCACATAACTTTTATTACAGTATATTGTCAAAATTGTGCTATTTTATTCTCAGTTATTGTTGTTCATCTCTTACTGTGCCTAAATTATAAATTTAGCTTTATCCTAGGTACATATGCATAGTTGAAAAAAAAATGTAGCATACATAGAGTTAGTTAGATACTATCCATGGCTTCAGATATCCACAAGGGTCTTGGAATATAATAAGGCGGGACTACCATACACTCTTCAGGCCAGAGCTAAATGGAAAACAAAAGGAATTGAAAAAGCTGTGTGAGAAAGAGGAAGTGAGCAAAGAGACCAGAAAACAGGATGCCAAGAAGAAAAACATGAGATTCCAAAGGGACAGTCTACGTTTTTCGGGGAAGTATGATCTGTCTCCCTAGGAAACATACAGTAAAATCCACCTCATCCACCAGTGCTTTTGGACATGTGTACTTTGAGGATGTAAAAAGGTAGTGAGACTGGGGATGCCTGGGTGGGTCAGTAGGTTAAGCAGTTAAATGTCTGCCTTTGACTCAGGTCATGATCTCAGGGTCCTGGGATCTAGGCCCATGCCAGGCTCCCTGCTCGGGGTGGGGGGGGAGTCTGTTTCTCCCTCTCCCTCTGCCCCTTCCTCTGCTCATTGTGTAAGCATGCACGCTCTCTCTCTCACTCTCTTTCAAATAAATAAATAAAATCTTAAAAAAAAAAGTAGTGAGTCTGAACTCTAAGTTGCTTGTGGGGAGACAACAGAGATTATCCAAAAGGCTCAGCCACTTTGGAGTATGACACTATTCCTGAATGATATCACAAAGGCCAATGACACAGAGAATTGCAGGACTCATCTAAATGGGAAGCTGCTGGTATTGGAAAAACATGGTTGTTGATGGTGGAGATATTTAATTAATCAGATCACCAACCCAAATGTTTCCATTTCATTAACAGCTTACATCAACTCAATGTTTTCAGAGGTGGGAGAAAAGTAAAATGACTCAGAAGTGAAGTAAAGAAGAGAGCAGGATATGGCTTAGCAATTCGTTCTTTCTGTGTCTCTCATTCACTGAACCGCATTGAAACTGTTACTTTACATCTCAGGGCCAGAGTTTCCCTGCTCTGGAGGGGAGAGATTTAAAATTCAGGCTCTCTAAAATTCTTATAACTCCAAATTCTTTCATTTTGGTAGGTAGAGCAGCCCCAAAAGTGAAAAAAAAAATCCTCAAGATTCCTTCCCCACTTTTAATTCAGTAAAGGGTCAACTGGTTTGTAATAAACCAAAAATACATTTTACAGCAACTGTCAAGAAAAGAACAGAATGAAGATAATCCCTCTCCTTTTTCCTGTTGAAGCCAGTTACCAACACCACCCCCAATTTTACTGCCAAACCCATTTAGTCATCAGATATTTCATACCCCAGCAAAACCCATTCAGTCCTTGATTATACTGTGAAACCGGAGGAAAGTGACAAGGAAGAGATCATGTTTTGTTCATCAAAACATTTTTCAAATTAAGCCATCACATCCTAAAATAGTGGATTAGAATCACCCAGCGGGACTTCTTCCTGAAAGCATGCAAATGCACAATCCTTGTTTAGAAGTGGAGTGTCAATTACTTGTGCAGATAAAAAATGACTAATAGCTAAAGCCTAATAAGACACCTGTCAATTTCCCTTTTTTTAGCTTAGCTACTTTCAATTCATAGAAGTTGCCCAACACAAACAGCATTTTGCTGACAGTTCTGTGTGTGCTTATGCAGTGATAGCATTCAAACGAAAATGGAGTGTCAGATATTTCCATCCTCTCCTTTAAAAATACATTTTAAGAATTACAGTATTAACCACAAATGAATGGCTGCCTAGCCTCTCCAATAAGATACAGAAATAGCATTGCCAAGTCCATCAGAGAAGGGACAGCTTCCCATCATTGCTCTAGCTGAGAATGAGGAAAATTTCCTAGAAGAGTCTACAAATAGAAACTGACATTTTCCTGGGACAGAAAAATCCCAGTGAAGGATAGAAGATGATCTCCTTTTGAGATCTGAGAATATATTAAATATGAGAAACCTATCAGTAGTGAGGACAGCTTTCACAAATGCTTCTGTGTTTGAGGTGAGAGCATTTATCATTAACAAAAAGCCTTACTCAAGGTTAGCAGGACCAAGATAAGAATCTAAGTGATACTTCACAGGTTGCCAAATTAATCCAAATAATTCAAATTAGACAGGGTCCTTTATGGCCTGTGTTCCATGAAAATGGAAGCCATTTATCAGGAAAACATTCCTGAACATGAAAAACGTTCATTGCTTTAAAATGTCCTCTGGGGATCTCTGGGTGGCGCAGCGGTTTAGCGCCTGCCTTTGGCCCAGGGCCTGATCCTGGAGACCCAGGATCGAATCCCACGTCGGGCTCCCGGTGCATGGAGCCTGCTTCTCCCTCTGCCTATGTCTGTCTCTCAATCTCTCTCTCTCTCTCTCTCTGTGACTATCATAAATAAATAAAGATCTTAAAAAAAATAAAATAAAATAAAATAAAATGTCCTCTGGACTAACTGTAGCTACTTCATACTTTGGATGCTAAAATTATATATATATATATAAACCTTTAATATATTATTGAAGTATAATTGACATACAATGTTCTATTAGTTTCAGATATACAGCATAGCGATTCAACAATTCTATACATTACTCAGTGCTCACCAAATAGATGTATTCGAATTTTTAAAGAACTCTCTGCAGAGCCTTATTAGCATGCTTTTAGAATTCCCTTTCAAATTTAGATTCTGAAATTCACATGAACATGAATTATGTTCCCTTTTACCAAGAAAAAGAGTAAATGAAGATTAATGAGAATATAGAATGAAAAGTATTTTGTATTCCACTTACATTTTTAAACAAGGATTTTAAAAAAATTATTTGCCATTGATCTGAGGTGTTTTTAATAATTTCCTTTAAGAACACATTACCAGTAAAAAATAGAGTAACTTTAACTAGGTTTTTCCAATTGTGTCTCCGTGAACATTAACAAAGAATTGGAGCACATGTGATTATATTACTAATGCTAGAACTAGATTTCTTTTAAATAACCTAAATCACCTCCTGGTTTAACCCATGAAGAGACTCGTCCATCATTTATATTTGCATTTATCTTTTTAAAATAATTTGAACTTAGAAGTTCTATTCATATTTGAGGACAAGATCCCAATGTCATTTACCTGACTCTTCTAAATTCATATAGCTTAATTAGGTGAGAATCCCAAGGCTCATCTGATGACAGTCACTAAGTACCACTTGAGATCTATTCTAGAGTCCTATAGCACTGTAAGTAAAAAACAAAACTCATGGACTGCATATTGCCACGGTCTACTGCTGTGCATAGAATATTAAAAGCATTCAAAAATGCTGATTGAATGAATGACCTTTGCTGAGAAAAGCATAGAGCATATGTAAATAAACCATGTAGGAAGCAATTAAACAGGAAGAGCCTAAGCCTCGATTTACCATCAACTCACCGAGTAGTGACAACCTCTTCAGTTCTCAGATTACCCAACTGTCATTTTTTAGATCTAACTACCATTTACAGAGATTGCATATATGCTAAATGCTGCTTTAAGAGCTTTAAATTAAAATAAATAAATAAATAAATATGAATAAATAAAATAAAATTAAAAATGAAAATAAAAAAAATAAGAGCTTTAAATACAGGGGTTCCTGGGTGACTCAGCTGGCTAAGCATCTGAATCTTGGTTTCAGCTCAGGTCATGATCTCAGGGTTGTGAGATCGAGTCCCACTTTGGGCTCCCCTGGGTGTGGAGCCTACTTGGGATTCTCCTTCTTCCTCTCCTCTCCCCCACCCCTTGCTCCTGTGTTCACTCGCTCTCTCTAAAATAAATCTTTTTTTAAAAAGAGTTTTAATTTAAGATAATTCATTACAATAGTCCTATAATGAGACCAGCTTTCTGGGCAGTGACAGAGAGCTGCCTCAGAAGGACCCCACACTTGGTTCAATGTTCTGCTGTTGCCATCTTGAACTTGGAATAAGGAGCCCAGCATTTTCATTTCACTGAAATTTGAGCAAAGGGCTCCGTAAATTATGTAACTAACGCTGTCTATGAAGTGCTAGAACTATTATCACTTCCATTTTACAGATGCAGGAACTGAGGCAAAGAGAGATTAGGCAATGTGACCAAGGTCAAAAAGCTGGTCCTTACTGGAAGCAAGGTTCATACCCTGCACATCTCTGAACTCCCTGGGGAGATGCTGGAAGCCCTTATGCTTGGGTCCTTATGCTGGTTCTTCAATTCTAATTTAGGTCCTTTACTAAAAAGAATGTGGCTTTCACTCTTCTCTCCTCCAATCAAGGCTTTTTATAGTTACAGAATTGTGATGGATAAAGAAAAAGAGATGTTGCGTTCACAAACAAGCCGAAATTGAAAAAAGAACTGCTTAGCTAAATGAAAGGTGAGAGGGTTTGAAAGGGTCATGGCAGGGGCTTAGCTATTTAAATGACAGGCTAAACAAGATACCTTTTGGGCTATTTCAGGCTCCGATCCCCAAATTAGAGCTTTTAGGAGTGGGATCCAGAGCCCTACATGGGAAAGACCAAGTTAGCTGGAAATGGCAATGCCACAGCAGAGGCGGAACACATCAAAGGGAGCACTCTGTGCTGCCTTTTATAGAAGTGAAAACAGCCCAACTGCCCTGTTGCCCCATGGGCAAACATAAATAAAAGGTTTGCATCAGCTGAGGATCAAATACTAAAGAAAAGGGTCAAGATATCCTGGGGACTCTGAGGCAAAGGTCAAGTCTCCTGTGGAAAGAAGCATCTGGCCTCCTTGGCTCTCTGAGTTTCCTGCCAACCCTCTTCCATCCCCATCTTCTATCTAAGGTAACTGTGGATATTTCATTTTGCCTCAAATCTATGAGCTCAAGGGGATGGACTGCAGACATTCTCCATTAATCCCAGGCCTGGTCCAGACCAATTAACTCTGAGAGTTATTATTGTTATTATCATTATTATTATTGGCTGTTGTTTAGTTTTCTGTCTGTGTTCTATGTTTGATTTTTTTAAAATCAGAATAAAACTCTTTTATTTTACAAATTTCAAAACTAACTTCCGAAATTGGTCAATAAAAAGGTGACCCAGATTCGGGTAGAAGTGATATCTCCAAAGAGAACACTGGAAACCGCTACTTAGAACCCAGCACACTCCTTATTGCCAACTGCCCATGCCCAGTACAGACCAGAGCCATGCGAACAAGACTGAAGAAATCCAGTAATTGATAGTGTAGTTTTATATAAAATGAATGGTTTTCAAGAAGCTTGGAATTCTCTGATAAAGCTGCATGTTTTCTCATTGGAGTATGTAAAGCCAGTACAGGATCCCATAGTTCTTAGACTATTGTGATTTTCTGATTGAAGGTGAAGATCTCTTCACTTTCTAATATTTAGTCAATTAGCCAGCAACAGTCTTATTAGGAAGTCCCCAACTTCTGTCTCCCTGCTCAGAACTACCAAGGACCACATAAGGATTCCCAAAGATGCTTCTCTGTCCCCACATCCATTTTACATTGGGCTGGTGTCAGATAACCTGTCCCTCCTGGAATTCCTTTCAGTGACGTCATTGTTTCATGTACAACCAAAAGTCAGAAGCAATGACTCTAAAAATAGCAAAGGTGAGGATGCACCTGTGAAGGCCATAGTTGGCAGCAGGGAAGCTTAGAAGGACGGTGTCTGACCTGGATCCCTGAACATGAAAACCATCTGCAACCACACAGGTCATAGTCTTCATTAACATCACATCATTATTCCAGGAAACTTGGAAGAGGAGGTTGTAAATAACTTGAGCATTTCAGGAACTTCCCTAAAATTCATTCATTCAAACGCTAAACCATTCACTGGTCCTCATTACAATGAATAACCACCTCAACCAGACTCATCAGATGATTCTTTATGTCTCACGACAGGTGTCATTCTCAGCTTTTCTGCCAATTCTGAACTATCATATAACAAACTTTGCCCAATCCCAATCAATCTCTGCCACAATGAAAGACTCCCCTTCAACCAGACCCCATAAATATCTCTCCTTTACCCTCTCACTTCCAGGAAGCTACTTTATCAACATTTTGATATTTGAAGTATCTTTTCATGGGGTTGGTAATCAAAACTCCTCTCCCCTCCACAACCAATTCCAACCTATTTGTCTCTCCTGATGGCACAAATACCACATAATCAACAAGTGTAACAAGGAAAGCTTCTGGTTCTGTGAGAATTGCAGAGCAGAGAACTAGTGCAGGCTTTCTTCTCAATGGGGTGGGAGAGGATGTGGGAATGAGCATTGGAGGACCCACCTAAACCTGTATGGATCTATGGACGCCCAGTAAACAGTCTTCTGGTCCTTCAAGTAATGAGCTAAGTCCTCCTTGACCTGGAAGCTGGGAAAGCCTAAGAGAAAAGGAAGAGAGATTTTCCCTCCAGGTGTCTCAGCAATGGGTGAGCAGCCTGCCTATGTCTATTCTACTTTCCCACAAGACTTGGCTGCCACCATTTGGAGACCCCAATGAGCAAAACTGCCACAGTGAATGGACAAAGAAAAACAGACACACACATAAGGAAGTTCAGGAGAGAGAGAAAGAGAGAGAGAGAGAGAGAGAAAGCAATGAATCAGATTGTTCCAATTTAGCACATGCCAAGAAAAATAGAGGTGGAGGAGAATGCCAAGGGGGGGGGGGCGGTATTTAAGTCCTGATTTGGGTCCAAAAACAGATTAGAGGGCAGCCCGGGTGGCTCAGTGATTGAGTGTCTGCCTTCAGCCCAGGGCGTGACCCTGGAGACCTGGGATCGAGTCCCACATCGGGCTCCCTGCATGGAGCCTGCTTCTCCCTCTGCCTGTGCCTCTGCCTTTCTCTCTCTCTGTCGCTCTCTGTGTCTCTCATGAATAAATAAATAAAATCTTTAAAAAGAAAGATGATGATAAAAAAAGACTATGAAAAAAAAAAAGACTATGAAAGAGGCAGTGTTTCAAGTACTTGTCGTGCAGTAACTAACTTAACCCTCACAAAATCTTAATGAGGATATACTAGCATTAACCCCATTTCACCAAGAAGGACAGTGAGACACAGAGTGATTAAGTAACCGACCTATAGACACAAAACAAGAAAGAAGCAAAGCCAGTATCAAAGCCCAGGGAATCTGGTGCCAGATCCTAAGTTCTTAAATGCAATAAAACTTGAACTGAACTGTCCTCAAGGACTTTTGAAGAAGAAACATACTGCAAGGGGAAATTCTAACAAGAGCATACAATCAAAAGTTAACTGTTCCATGAAAAAAATATTGGCATTGAGAGTTGAATCTAGGGGGAGGAGGGTAGAGAAATTTTAGTGTAAAAGTTCCAAAGGTCTCATTTGCTTGGAGTAAAGGCAGAAGGAAGAGTAAAAATATTCTAGAGTCAGCTTATCAAGATGGCAGGGACATATGGTGAAGTATAAAGAGCATCTTGATAAGGGAAATCATTGATGTCTTGTTTTCAACAATGGTAGAGAAATAGGTATATAATTATGAGAACCAAAAATGGAAGATAGATTGGAAAAGCATAGTAATTATCAGGGGAAAGAGAATGAATTACAATTTGATCAGACCTACTAAAGAAAGAAAAAGAGAAAATAGCCATCTAAAAAAAAAGATAGCTATAAAATCAGTTATAAGAAATAAAATCTAATGCAGCAATCCTTAAACTACAAAGCAGAGAATGTCAGATTGGGTCAACAAAGAAATCCTAATTGTATGGACTAAGTACAAGGAAGACACATAAAAGAAAGATTTGCATTCATAAGGATAGAGTATTGTATTTCAATTCTTCCAGAACTACAGCAAAAGATTCTGTCATGAATGAGCACGGAACCTTAAGGAGAAAGAGAAGGAAAGGAGGCAACACAAAGTTTGGGTCTGGAAATATCCAGATGTGAGAATGACAGAGAAGGTATAAGCCATCAACAGGGAAAGTCAAAAACCAACTCGATTTACAAAACAGAATCCTCCAAAGGTTCACAAATTGGTGGCCCCAGGGACCTCTAAAAGGAAGGATAAAGTGAAAATAAAATAAGGAGGATGGCTTGAAATTTGTTTGAGACATAGACCCTTAAATTTCCTGTTCTACTCCATACTACCAGTAGAACAGTAGTGTCTTATTCTCTAGAGAAAGAAGAGAAGATGACTTGGAATATCTGCCTGGAAGTGGGGCAGGGCAGGGGTGAGTGGGGGTGAGGGGGTGTGGGTGTGAATTAAGTGAAAGTACAGGTCTTTCTATCCTCCCTTCCACAGTACAGGCAGGAAGGAGATTAGAAGATTCTACTTAGGAAAATCTGCCAGGCCCAAGAAGACAGGTCTAAAGATTCTGATATCAGGAGGAGGAGGAGCTCCCGACAAGTATAATAGCCAGGTCAGCCTTCAGTGTAAGGCAGGCCTGTGCATTCAGAGCTTCCAGCCAGTATTTACCTTCTTATTTTTAAATGAGAGCGGAGAACCAGAGATCACAAGACACCTTAGGAACATCTCTATATGGAAAATAAAGACCAAAAAAAAAAACCAAAATAAAACAAACAAGGCCTAAAGCAATTTGGAAGATGCAGAGACTACTGAAAGAGGAAAAAAATATGTCTTAAAATATATGTAGATCGAGGGTGGGAGGGGATAGATGGAAGAGATAAAGAGGATTAAGAGTACACTTATTAAAAAAAGAGTACACTTATTGTGATGAGCACTGAGCGATGTATAGAATTGCTGAGTCATTATGTTGTACATCTAATACAACTAAAATAACATTGTATGTTACTTATGCTTTAATTAATATATATATGTTCAGATTTGATATATATATTCAGAATATATATATATTTATATGCAGATTTAAAAGAAGATGAAACATCCATGAAAGAAAAATAGGATAGTATAAAACAAAGAAGCATTCAGAGAAGGAAAAGAAGTTCTTTGAAATTAAGAACATGAGGGGGGCCTGGCTGGCTCAGTTAATAGCGCGAGTCTTGATCTCAGGGTCATGAGTTCAAAGCCCCAGGCGGGGTGTAAAACTCACTTAAAAAAATTAAGAACATGAAAGTAGAAATGAAAAACTCAATAGAAAAGGTGGAAAAGAAAATTAAGGGCCTACTAGCAAGTAGAACAAAAAGGCACAGAGATGGAAAATGGAACATGGTGAAGGATAAGAAAATTAGAGCACCAATCCCACCATCGTTTGACTATAGGAGTTCCAGGAAGTGAAAAAGTAGAAAATGTACCTCAAAGATAAGGGCTTTAGTTAAGAAGTACAACTAATTAATTATGGGTGATCAAAGTACATAATGGCAAAGAAATATGAATGTGTGTTTGTATAATGAAAGTGAGGGTTTTTTTTTTATGAGGGAAAAAGATGAATTTTGTGTTTAAAGTAAAAATGTTTCTGGCCCCAAGACGTAATTGAAGATAGTAAAAGAAAAAAACTTGAATGGGTACAAGTTGTAGAAGTTTTGAGGAAAAGTGAAAGTGTGCTCAAATTTGCTGACTCAGGAAATGCAAATTAAATACACAATATGGTATCACTTTACACGTCACCGGATTGATAACCTCCTAAAAACAGATAATGTCTCCTGTTGACAGGGTTGCAGGGAAAACATACAGCTGTGCATTGCTAGATTAATGTCTTCTTGGCAAGCAAACTGACAATATCAACTAAAATTAAAGATTCTGTACACCCTTTCATCCAAACATCCCACTCCTGGGAGCCGACCCTACAAAAAATGAAAACTACCGTACAGAGAGTACAAGGACAAGATCGTTTACTGGAGCATGGTACATAATGGCCAAAATGGAAACAAAGCGAGTGCCCATCAGCAGGAGAAAGCTGATTCAATCACAGTATTGTCATACAAAAGATTGTCATATAGCCATTCAAAAGAATGAATTAGAGCCATTGAAGTTAGCTTGGAGGGATTATTCCAGAGGTTGTTGAGTGGAAAAGCAAGATGCAGAAAAGCATGTATAATACAATATCTTTGAATAAAACATATACATAGTCATAAATAGGCTTATGCATAGCTCTGTTTGAATATGATTATATGGGCATGGAAAGAAATATGAAAGGACACTTTCATTAACATGGGTTGGGAGGAGGAGCAGTGGGGAGTCTAGGGATGGGGGGAGGAGAAACCAAGCCAGAAAGAAAAGAAATGTACTTAAATAAGGAGGCAAGATTTGATCACAATTATTCATTTATACATAGATGTATGGATGTATAGATGTATGGAGTGGTTTTTTTAATTCATAGGGAAAATATTGTTTTATTTTCCAAAAAGGGAGAGCATTATTTGATACATTTAATTAATTGTCACTTTCTGAAGCACAGTCTGAAGAGGATCTGAGTAGATGTTTTTCCAAAGAAGAGGTACAGATGGCCAGCAGGTGCATGAAAGAGAAGGGATGAACACCTCCAGGAAGGCCGAGGAAGATCAGAGAGAAAGTCCTTCTTTAAGCATAGAATCCCCCAGGGCAAGCTCTACTTCCTGTGGTGTTGTCCCACAGACAGAAAGCAAAAAGAGCGGGCTATCTGGGTGGCTCAGTGGTTGAGCGTCTGCCTTTGGCCTAGGTCATGACCCCGGGGTCCTGAGATCGAGTCCCACATTGGGCTCCCTGCAGGAAGCCTGCTTCTCCCTCTGCCTGTGTCTCTGCCTCTGTGTGTGTGTGTGTGTCTCATGAATAAATAAATAAGATCTTTAAAAAGGAAAGAAAGAGGGATCCCTGGGTGGCGCAGCGGTTTGGCGCCTGCCTTTGGCCCAGGGCGCGATCCTGGAGACCCAGGATCGAATCCCACATCGGGCTCCCGGTGCATGGAGCCTGCTTCTCCCTCTGCCTGTGTCTCTGCCTCTCTCTCTCTCTGTGACTATCATAAATAAATTTTTAAAAAAAAATTAAAAAAAAAAAAAGGAAAGAAAGAAAAAAAAGAAAGAAAGAAAACAAGCAAAAAGATTAGGCCTGGTCCAGACTAATAATCTGCAACTGGTGGCACCCCTAAACTGAGGCCAGATACCTGGGTGGAAATCAAAAGCTCCCTGGCACAAGAGGAGGCAGCCAATGAGAGTTCCTGCCTTCTCATCAGAGAACAGGTGCTTCTCAGTGTGAGAAGTCCTATCTCACACTGAGAAGGGCCTGAAGGACCACCCACGGGTCCTTCAATGGGACCCAGAGTTTGGCTGATGAGAGCTGGTTATTTACAAAAAACTATTAAATGTATCTAGTCGGGGGCAGAGCTAGGGACGTGTGCCCCCAGAAGATATCAATGAGTCCCCAAGGCATGAGAAGACTGCAGGAAGGGCACGGTTGAGAAGCCAGGGCGTGCAGAAAGAGAATGTCCACCTCGGTTAATGAGGATTAGCTGGAGGACGTGCTGTGGTTCATAGCAGTCGTACTTTCGGGGTGATGCTTCCGGGAGTGCCGTAATTAGAGATGACCACACACACATTCTGACATTTGGGCAGGTCAACAAATTCGCAGCCCTTTCCTGTGTGTGATTCCAAATACTCCCGGCTCAGGACAGTGTCAAGTTTCTACGCAGGACTTTTTCTAATCCAGACAAGCTTTCCCTTTGGGCAAAGAAGGTTCTCAAATTCACAGTATGTGGGTGAGACAGGTCAGTGAGGAGTGGAAGACAGCAAAGCTCGCCTCCCCGTGGAGGAGTTGCTTGTTCAGACCACAGGGGGGCTGAGGATGAAATGACCCCACACAGTGGGAAGGGGAGAAGGGGACACACTGAATCGTGGAATGGGGGTTGTTCTGCTGGATGACAATAGTTTAATTGTAAACCATAGCTCTGGCTGAGAGGAGACCTGAAGAATGCTTCTGGAAGGAGAACAGAGGGAACCTCAAGGGAAAATAATGTGTTGTTTTTAAAGGATCATCTGGGGGGCACCTGGGTGGCTCAGTGGTTGAGCATCTGCTTTTGGCTCAGGTCCGGATTCTGGGGATCCTGGAATCGAGTCCGCATCAGGATTCCGCAGAGAGCCTGCTTCTCCCTCTGCCTGTGTCTCTGTCTCTCTCTGTGTGTCTCTCATGATTAAATAAATAAAATCTTTTTAAAATAATAAAATAATAAAGCATCATCCAGGGCAATGCTGATGCCACTGGTCCAAGGACCACCTTTGAGGAGCAGAGCCTTGGGGCACACAAGCCCGGACAATGATTTACAAGAAAATATGTATCAAGAAGAAAAAATGCAAACAGCATCATGGCTGGAGTTTGTGTTGTTAGGAATTCAACACAGTGGGCCAGTGGGCTGGAAAACCATGAAGGATGAGACCAGGATGGCCCTTTAGAATTAACTTGCTACGTAGTAATAAGTACCTAAGACAAGGGAATTGGGCGAAAGTTCTTACTTGAGACATATAGAAATATCCTCTGTACCTTGATTTTGTCACCTGACCCACAGAGCTCAGTTACCAAGAACACGGGCAAGAGATGCCCCATGCAAGAGAAAGAACCTTGGAGCTGCTTTGTGTCAAACACCAATCCAAGAAATGAAAAGAGGAAGTATGAAATACAAAGCCCACCCCCACCTGGTCAGTGCCAGGTTAAAGGTGGGAGTGGGTCCCCACAGCACAGTTCTGATGCTGGTAGAGACCAGGCCCACTCTGCACTCCTTAGACCACTCACTGGTCAGAGTGCGGACAGGTGTTAAGGCCACCCTGAAAGCAACGGACATGCCATAGGTGAGTAAGTATGTTTTTTGGGTCCATTCTTCTCCCAGGCTCATGGCCTACAAGACACCAGGAATCCAGGGCAGCCCAGTATGTTCTGGCTCTCTTCCTGTAGAGACCATTGCAGATTCGGAGGGGAGGAGGAAACAATGGAAAGTGTGAGGTGGAGGCAATTTGAGTTCGGCTACTAAGATCCTACAATGTATCAAGCTCCGCTGACCCATTGCCCAGTTGCCTAGACAAATTAATATGCTTTTGAGTGGAGTTAGGCTCCTTTTGCTTGCAGAGCTACTTTGTTCAACTGTATAATGATACAATTAAGATTATTTTAAGCTGCGTATAACCAAAATCCCAACTCAAAGAACTAAAACAGTAAGAAAATCTGTAGAGTTGAGGTAGACTAGTTCCAGTGTTGATTAATTTAGTGGCATGATGACTTCATGGCAGACCAGTGTATTAGTCAGGATTCTCCAGAGGGAAAGAACCACTAGGATTCATATAGATACATCAAAAGGATTTATTATGAGATTGGCTTATGCAATTATGGAGACTAAGAAGTCCCATAATCTGCCATCTGCAAGCAGGAGGCACAGGGAAGTTGATAAAAACCCAACTTCACTCCAAACCCAAAGGACAAGGCAGTGATGTAAGTTCCAAGCTGAAACGAAGACTCAAGAACTGGGAGTACCATAGGCCAAGGGCAGGAGAAGATGTATATCCCAGCTCAAGCAAGAAAGCAAATTTTTCCTTCCTCCCCCTTTTTGTTCTATTCAGGCTCTCAGAAGATTGGATTATGCTCCCCTTTATTGGTAAAGTGATCTTCTTTACTTAGACTACAGATTCAAGTGCTAATCTCTTCTGGAAACACTTTCACAGACTCTCAGAAATAATGTTTAACCAGCCATCTAGCCATCCCTGAGCCCAGTCAAGTTGATACATTAAATTAATATGACACCCAGGTTTTGCTCCTCTTTCTTTTCTTTTCAAGTTTTTATTTAAATTCTAATTAGTATATATGGTACAATTGGTTTTGTGAAGATGAATTTAGTGATTCATCACTTACATATAACACTCAGTGCTCATCACAACAAGTGCCCTCCTTAATGCCCATCACTCATTTAGCCCATGCCCCTCCAACCTCCCTCCAGAAACCTTCAGTTTGTTCTCTATAGTTAAGAGTCTCTTATGGGTTTTGCCTCTTCAGGATTCCTGGGTGGCTCAGCAGTTTAGCACCTGCCTTTGGCCTGGGGTGTGATCCTGGAGTCCCAGGATCAAGTCCCATGTCGGGCTCCCGGCATAGAGCCTGCTTCTCCCTCCTCCTGTGTCTCTGCCTCTCTCTCTCTCTCTCTCTCTCTCTCTATCTCTCTCTCCCTCTCATAAATAAATAAATAAATAATCTTTAAGCTCTGCTATTCTCACTATGTTGGCTTTATCCTTCAACTGACTCTTGCCATAGTAACAAGATGGCAGTAGCAGTTCCAGAGGTCATAGCCAGGTGTAACAAAAGTCAATATAAAGAAGAAAATGTTGGGGCACCTGGGTGGCTCAGTCAGTTAAGCAGCAGGCTCTTGATTTTGGCTCAGGTCACGATCTCAGGCTTCTGTGATTGAGCCCTGGGTCAAGTTCCATGTTCAGTGAGGTATCTACTTGAAGATTCTCTCTCCCGCTCCCTCTCCCTCTCCCTCTACTCTCTCTCTCTGCTCACACACTCTCTCTCTCAAATAAATAAATCTTTAAAAGAAGAAAATGTCGGGATCCCTGGGTGGCGCAGCGGTTTGGCGCCTGCCTTTGGCCCAGGGCGCGATCTTGGAGATCCAGGATCGAATCCCATGTCGGGCTCCCAGTGCATGGAGCCTGCTTCTCCCTCTGCCTGTGTCTCTGCCTCTCTCTCTCTCTCTCTCTCTCTCTGTGACTATCATAAATAAATAAAAAAAATTTAAAAAAAAAAAAATAAATAAAAAAAAAAAAATAAAAGAAGAAAATGTCTATTCTTGTATATCTCTCTTAGCAATCTTTGACATATTCCTTTGTCTTACATATCTACTCTTGCATTTTAAAAAATCACTCCAAAAATGAACAGTTAAGGCAGGGATTGAAAATTTTTTCCTTCTGTAAAGAACTAAATAGTAAATATTTGGCTTTGTGAGTCACATAATCTCTATCACAATTACTCAACCCTGCCACTGTAATGGGAAAACCACCATAGACAATATATAAATCAATAAACACGATTGTGTTCCAATAATGATTGTGTTCCAATAATAAAACTTTATTTTCAAAAACAGGCAGCAGGCTGGATTCGGCCTTCCATTTATAGTTTGCCAAGTTCTGACTTAAAATAACAAAGGTCTTTTACCTCACACTGTTTCTGTAGGTCAAGAATCTGGGCACAACTTAGCTGGGTGGTTCTGGCTCAGAGTTTCTCATGAGGCAGCAGTCAGGCTGGGGCAGTGGTCATCCGAAGTCTTGATCAAAGCTGAAGGATCTGCTTCCAAGACGGCTCCTTCATATAGCTGTTAGCAAGACGCCTCTTTACGTGTACCTCCCATAGGGTTGCTTAAGTGTCCTCACAACATGGCAACTGGCTTCCTCCAGAATGTGAGACCCAAGAGAGAGAGTAAGGAAAAGCCATTCCATCGTTTTACAACTAAATCATACATATTTTGCCATATCCTAGTCTTTGGAATGGAGTCATTTGTCCAGCCCACACTCAAGAGGTAGGGAATTAGTGTCTCTCTAGTGTAAGGGGTCAAAAGATAAAAATAACAAGATGATGGCATCAAATCAGTCTCGATGTCTTCGGCCAAATGTGTGCACCATTTCTAATAATTGACATTGAGCCTTTTTCCTGAAGCCTATTTCTACCATGAACTTGATTTTTCTTCCCTGGGCCTCCGTTAATTGACCTAAAACTCCCAAGATGGAGAGAATCTTCAAGCAGACTCCCTGCTTAGTGCAAAGCCTGACTTGGGGTTGGATCCCATGATCTATGAATTCATGACCTGAGCCCAAACCAAGAGCTGGATGCTCAACCAACTGACCCACCCAGGTATCCACCAAGACTGTTTTTTACATGTGCTTCTGAGAAGCCACAGGTCTGCCATGCATGGTTGTACAGTGTGTACACTGTGTAAGGGGTCCAGATGAGATGAAAAACTGGGACTGAAATCCTTCCTGCACTCAGCTCATCAGGTCTTATTCCCTGAAGAAGGAAACAATTTTTGTCATTCGTTTGCCTGGAAAGGTCACCTGTGCAAGGATCTAGATAAGGTGACTTACAACCGGGCATGTTGATTTTTTGCATGATTTGTCCCCAATCTTGGTATATTTGTCTGTAACTCCAGCCTGTTGAGATTTATTTGGATCCTGACTCTGATACTCACCACATTCCCTATGTCTCCACCCCTTTCTATGTCGGGGGGTTAAATATACCCAGAGAATACATGAGACAATACTCTCAGGTTCAGGTTTAAAAAAAAAAAAAAAAAAAGAACTTTTTCTAGGGGTTTTTATTCATCTAGAGAAAGAAAGAATTTAAGCCTTACTATTGGTTAACAAATTAATGTTGATGTTTATAAATTATGGTTGGTAGATGTTTACATTTATAAATAAATGTATGTATATTGAGGTAGATGCTCAGAAGTTTTTATAGATGCATGATCGAGAAATATTAAAGACTATTATTTTATATCATCATCTAAGTGACTGATAAAAATTTTAAATAAGGCCAAGCTGAGAATACAACCTAGAGATGAACATTGATCCAATAGGCTGACTGGGTACTAATACTATTTGACCTAGCATCTAAGCCAAATCAACTGTTCTATAACAGAAAGACCATCCTAGGCAACCTCTGAGATGGTCCCCAGCTCCTACTTTTCACATCCACGTAAATGACATTTTGCATGACATATCATGCAGCTTTGTAAAAATCCTGAGCCAGAGGTGTCCAGCCAAGCCATCCCCAGATTCCTGACCCACGGAAACTGTAAGATAAAAAATGTTTGCTGTCTTAAGTTGCTAAGTCTGGGAGTTATTTGTAACACAGATAACTAATAGACAATTCTAAGTGATTTTTAATAGATATCCCCTAACTTGCAACAGCAAGCAACCCTGCAATCTAGGTATTCGTATCCTAGTTTTACAGATGAATAAAGAAAGGCTCAGCATATTTAAATGGCATTCCCAGGTTTAAACAGCTAGTAAATAACAGGATTCAAAGGCTGAACCCAGTTTGGCTCTAAAATCCACGCTCTTTTCCACTTAAGTTATCCCCTTATCTAACTCTATGACCTTGAACAAGTAACATCAACCTCTTAGTTTCCTCCTTAGTAAAATTAGAGACTGAAACAAATTATTCATCTCTAATATTATAAAGTTTCACCCCCCTCCTCTGCTTTATCCACAGCCCAAGAACTGAGTTTCAATGATTTTTATGCTAGAGAATGTTGGGGGTGAGGGGCGAGGGTTTGAAGATCACTTGATTTAGCTGAAGAAATTCGTTGAATCAAAAACCACTGAGGCTTACAAATCTCCATCGTTTCTGTAGCTGATGCCAACAGCTTCCCATATGTCCCAGTGCTGCCACTCAGAGGATAAATGGGAGATGAGATCTATTTCTTTGGAGGAAAGGAAGAAGCTTTTACTTTGACTAAAAGAGATCCCTTAGCTGCAACAAATGTAATGAGAATAATAAAACTTACTTTTGCTGCAACTCACATCCATACTCTTAATAGAGTGATGTGATAGACGGAATATTGTGAAGCAACGCAGAGAAAGAGGTAGCATAGTGGCAAAGAAGGACACCATCATCAACAATGTGATAACCGTAGATGTATTCACACATTCTTCTTTCCTTCTTTCTTTCTTTCTTTCTTTCTTTCTTTCTTTCTTTCTTTCTTTCTTTCTTTCTTTCTTTCTTCTTCTTTCTTCCTTCCTTCCTTCTTTCCTTCCTTCCTTCCTTTCTTTCTTTCTTTTTTTTTTTTTTTTTTTTAAGAAACAGAGGGAGAGAAAGTATGAATTGGAGGGAGGAGCAGAGAGAGAAGGATAGAGAATCTTAAGCATGCTCCACGTTCAGCACGGAGCCCAAATCAGGGCTCAATCTCAGGACACTGAAATCATGACCTGAGCTGAAACCAAGAGTCAGACACTTTAACTGACCGAGCCACCCAGGTGCCCCAATTTACACAATCCGAGATGCTGTTTTACTTTATCACACTTTGCTATCATTTTTACTGGCTTTTTGTGTGTGTTCTGTTTTGAATCCTTGAATCTGTACCAGTGTGCTTTCAAAAGCCAGCATTTTCAGCTAAACCTCAAATCCAATAACACGGAAGCCCCTGCTAAACCCTAGGACAATGGCCCAACTTGGTCAGGGAGGGGACCTTTCAGCAGAGGCCACATCAAAACTCCACCTGCCACTTTGGTATCTTTGAGAGTTAAAGGAATAAAGAACTTCCACTTTAACCTGATGAGGAGACTACCCTCCTCATAACTGAAGACACAAAGCCCAGGTAAACAAACAGGTAGATAAAGGGGCCCAATAACAAATCTCTCTTAGGGTTTAATAGTATTTTGCAGGGCAGTCTAGTTGGAAACTTATGGATTGTGCTGTCTGATCATTCATTTGTTTCTTCGACAGCTTTGCTACTTACTAGGTAGGCAAACACAGACAAGTTATTTGCCTCTTCTAAGCCTTAATTTCCACCTTTGCAAGAAGTAGGGAATTATGATACCTTCTTCGTGTATTTTTGTGAAGGTTAAAGAAGATAGAACAGTGCACAGTGGTGCAAATAGTGGGAGTTCAATAAATGCTTGATTTTCTTCTTTTGTGTGTTTTTTTCTCTCAATAAATTTACATTGTTAAAAATCACCCTGACTGCTCTATGGAGACCATATATTTTTTTTTTTGATTTGTAAATTTTTTATTTTGGCTAATATTGACTGCCTTCATTACTACCACAGATTTATCATAGCTGAGAGGAATTATTCACTAGATATTCTGGGTTGTTACAAAACACCAAAAATTAGGATACTGCTTTTAGACAGTGATAAGAAGCGGGGGAGAAAAAGCTCAAGGGAGAATACAAGGTCCTGCCCATTCTGGTTATCAGGAAATGAATAACTACATCAGATCTAACTTAAATGCAAGCCTCTCCGAAAAGGCTTTCAGATAAAAGTTGCATAACAATTATCCACCGGACAAAACAAAAGGTCAATGTTTCTAGAAAAGATCTTGACATGAAAGACCCAACTGAGGAACAGTTATACATAGCACCATGACAGAGCTGGGATCAGGGCAGCCTGGCATCAGTTAAGATGCTACTGTGGACACAGCAATCTCTAGGGGCTAGCTCTCACTCACAGATGTATGTGATGTTTATGGCATAAAGATATTGTAGACGGTTCTCACGTAGATGTCATCCGGAGGAGGCTTCTTCTTGCTGCCAGGTTCAAGGAATTTCTTAATTGTAGGGATATTACTTATTTTCACTGTAAACTCCTGGAGGTGAGGAAATGCAGACAGGATATTGGGGATTTTCTCTTCTAGTGCCAAAATGGTTTGGAGTAGAATAATGTCCGCAAGGCTCAGCTGGTTACCAACGAGGAACCTTTGCCCATGATCCCTTAAAACCTTTTCAAACACAGGAAAGTATCTAATTATAGCCTTCTGGGCCATATTAACCACTTCTTTTTGTTGGTCATCTGGTTTTAGAAAAGGATGCATGATAATCAGTTCCAGCAGATCTAGCATCCCCTCCACGTACATGTCAATCAGGGTTCTCTCCTTGAGGTCCCTGCCAAAGAGGTGGTGTTTATCTGCTATATAGTGGAGGATGCTTCGGGTCTGCACCAACTTCATTCCATCAGTTTCAACCATGGGCACTTGTTGGAACAGTAGGTGGTTACCATCCTGCAACTTCTGCAACTGTTCTTTAGTTTCTAAGAATTCTTCATCAAACTCGACTCCAGCGGCAGCTAAAACCCATCTTATGGATTCCATCCGGCCTCTTCCATTAGGATAGTGGAGTTTGGGCTTCACTGCCATGATGGCCTTTCAGGCTTTCTGGAGTCTGCTTGGCGCTTGGAGCACCAGGAGCCGTACAAAGCGCTCAGCGAGTGGTCTCTGGAGACCATATATAAATAGAAAGAATGGAAACAGGGAGATAAGTCCAGAGGCTATTGCAGTTACAAAAGGGAGATATTAGTGGCTTGGACTCAGATGATATCAGTGGAAAAGGAGAGAAGCGGGTAGATCTGGGATGTGTTTTAAGTGTAGGGTTGACAGGATTTAGTTTAGGGCGCCAGGAAAGAGAAAAATCCCTGTTAAAATTTAAATTTAGCTTATTTCATCCCAAAGAAAGGGAACTGACCCAATCCTGTCTAGATTAGCGTTGCCCAATAGAACGTTCAGTGATGATGGAAATGTCCTATGCAGGTGCTGCTGAATATAGTAGACAGTAGCCACATAAGCCTTTTAAGCACTTGTAGTGTGACTAGTATGACTAAGAAATTGATTTTTAAATTTTATTTAATATCTTTATTAAGTTTTTATTTTAATTCCAGTGTAGTTAACATATAGTGTTTTATATTAATTGCAGGTGTACAATATAGTGATGCAACAATTTTATACATTACTCAGTGCTCATCATGGTATGTGTACTCTTAGTCTCTTACCTAATTCATTGATCCCCTCCCCCACTTACTTCTGAATCCCCTTGAAATCAATCATTTTTCCTATGGGCACTATGGTCAAGTTTATATATTTACCATATTAGACAGTGCAAGTCTGGGTAATATGCCCCCTACATGTTTCCCACTATAGTTCCTTCAAATTATACAGACACAATTTACAGCAACTACAATTTGCTTCCATATACACATTCACTCTTATGATCTCGTCCAATCTTAACCATTTGACCAGTTCCTACTGACTGAGTGAAAACCTGAGGAAAAAATTATCAAGACTCTTCCACTGATGTTCATCACAATATCATAATATTAAGGGGTAAAATATTTTGACCAACTGTAAAGATCATTATAAAAATTATTTCTCTACATGTTTTGATTAAACTGAAATATTGGTCCTCTGCCTAAATTATGTGAAGTCAATTGCTATATAAACTGTATATCGTGTTGCTTGGCCATGGTGCTTATAGGAAAAATTATTAATTTCAAGAGGATTCAGAAGCATGGCTATGACCTAAACAAACTGGAAATAAATCCCACTGTCTTCTAGCCTAAGAACTGAAGTGTTCATCACACCGCAGGTACTTAGCAGACACCTCAAGGTTGACTTACAGGGAATAGCAGTGGTCATTGTTAAAATTGAAATTTTTAATTTTGTTTTATTTCATGTTTTATGCATAATAGTAATCTCTCCAATTTCCTTTTCTTCTTTTCTTTTTTTATTTTCCTTAGGCAAGATCCAAATATTTGTTGGCTACCATGTAGTCCATATACACCTAAACAATGTGTTCAAAACCAAACTTATCACCTAAGCTGCATTAAAAGTCCAAGTTCTTACCATGGCATGCATACTCCATCCATATTCCTATTAGATGCTTTGAAGATTTTTTGGTTCTGTCTGTCCAGCATCATTTTGCCCTTTTTTTTAAAATTTTTATTTATTTATGATAGTCACAGAGAGAGAGAGAGAGAGAGAGAGGCTGAGACACAGGCAGAGGGAGAAGCAGGCTCCACGCACCGGGAGCCTGACGTGGGATTCGATCCCGGATCTCCAGGATCGTGCCCCGGGCCAAAGGCAGGCGCTAAACCGCTGCGCCACCCAGGGATCCCCATTTTGCCCTTTTGTCTGATAATTGCCACTGCTTTCTTCCTAAGATGATATCCCTGCCCCTCACTTGTGATTTTGGTGGGACAGCCAATCACAGTACTTCTTCCACTCCCCAGCTATAATCAGTGGCCTAGAATGGCACATGATGGGATCAGAATTCTTATGGGATTTTATGCACTTTTCATTGTAGTAGCTAAACTGATACCTCTAAGAGGGGCAGCCCTGATGGTTTCGTGTCATTCCCCTTGGGCCAGCTCCACTCATGGACTTCCCAGCCCCGTAAGCTGGAGAGAAGATAGGAAAGGCTAGAAATAGAAAGATGAGTCAGGAGAAGTGTCTTAGTAAAGGTAGTAAATAGAGGCATCTGAGCTAGGAAAGTGGCTATGCATGTGAGCATGGAGGAATGGGGGGGATCTGAGTCCTCAAACGCTACTCCCTCCTGAAAACTGTAACACACTGGCTGTGTACCATTTCTGATGTGGGGACAGCAGCTTCCCTCCATGAGGCCTGCCAGGCAAAGTCTTGTCATTGCCTATAATCACACATGGATCACACAAAGGATTTAGACCTGGAGCCAAACTAGCTAATATGAATTTTACACCATTTAACAAGTAAAGACATTATTTTGCTGCATTGACTAAGCAAAGAAGCATATCAAATCAACCAATTTTTATTGATGGAATTGTTTCCAGCAATGGTTCTCGAAGTGTGGTCCCTGGATCATCAACATCAGCATTACCTGGAAACTTCTTAGAAATTCAAATTCTCAGACCCCATCCTGGACTTTCTGAATCAGAAAATGCCTATTACTGGGATGGGGCCCAGTAATTTGTGTTTGAACAAGCCGCCAGGTGATCCTGATGCATGCTAAAATTTGAGAGGCACCGCTATAGAGGGGAATTTCTCAAATTCAGCACAATTGGCATTTTAGGACACATCATTCTTTGTTGTAGGGAGGTATCCCATGTATTGTAGGATGTTTAGATGAGTCTCTGGCCTCTACCTGCTAGTTTCCAGCGCCATCTTCCTAATGTGATACCCCAAAATATCTCCAGACTAAATCTCCAAGGCTAAATATCCCCTGGAGACACAGTTGTCCCCAGTTGAGAACCACTGCCCCAGAGTGACAACTATGATCCAAGACTAGTCCAAGCCTAAATCATAACATATAAACAATCATGTCAATAACATATGAGCATTCAAATGTTCACAGATATGTGACAATGTGACATAAACTAAGGTTTGAATCATTTATAGTTTACAAAGCACTTTCCTATATATGTCACTTGTCCTCACATTAGTCTATGCAGAAGGTAATTATCATCACCCTTCTATTGCTGATAAGGAAACTGAGATTCAAAGAGGTTACTTGCTGTGCCCAAGACCACTACCTGCTAAATAGCTGGGCTGGAACTCAAGCCCAGATCTTTCCTCTTCAAAAATAAAGAGAAACATCTTATTAGATGGATTATAGAGGGACTATTTCTATCCTTGAAAAATATCATTGTTTTTAGAACAAATTCAATATTAGCTGAGAAATTATCGTTGTAGGAATACTTAAACAGAATATTCAATATAAGAAATGTGTTGGAGACACCTGGGTGGCCTTTGACTCAGGGCGTGATCCCCAAGTCCCGGGATCGAGTCCCACATCCAGCTCCCTGCGTGGAGCCTGCTTCTCCCTCTGCCTATGTCTCTGCCTCTATCTCTCTCTCTGTGTCTCTCATGAATAAATAAATGAATAAATAAATAAATAATCTAAAAAAAAAAAAGAAACGTGCTGTGTATGCAAGAGTAGGGTAAGCCTATTCATCGATAGCATGGGCTGTTACTTGGAAAGAAAATCTTTGTGACAGTTTCTGTGAGCCTTGGAGATACTGGGGATGTTTGTACTCAACAAAATAACACAGCTAAACAAAGTCAGGAAGATTCTTTCTCCTCTAAACCACACCTTCTTGGAGAAAATGAAACAGAATCAGAATCATTGGCTGACTGAGAGAAGAAAGAGAAAATCCAGAAGGCCGAACAGCCATTGTCCCGCTGTGACCCGGCCTTGCAGAATGAAGTGCTGTTCAACCAGCATTAGGCTCCTAGGGAGCAGTGTGCAAAAAGCCCGCAAGGCCCACAGCTTCCAGAGAATGGATGTGATACTCATCCAGAGGCGAACTGGGGATTTCCATGGGCACAGTAATAGATTTTGGCTTCTGAGTGAGCATCCAATCACCAGCAGCCAACTTGCTGACCTTTGGACGGTCCTCCAACAAGGCCAAACTTGTTGCAGAGCATAAAACTGAAATTCTAAATAAAGATCAAGGCCAAATCAAAGTCACAATGAGACAAATGACCCCAAAGAAACCTTTTGATGTCAGTTCTTTTTTGCTCTGAGAAGAATTTGAAACCTCTTGCCTCTTCTTTAGAGAGGATTATTAATGGTCCTATAAACTGAAGTTTAAATTTGGAAACATTTCTAATCAGAGGAACGAGCACTGGGCCTGGAGTCAGAAGGCCTGGGTTCTGGTCCTGGATGTTCAATGGAGAAACCACTAAGACCTGCTTTGGCATCAGGTTTGGCTTTTTTTTTTTTTTTTCCATAAAGCAGAGATATGTGACTACAGAAAATCTAGGATTCCTTCCGTGAGTATAATACTTTTTACCAACATCTTAAATTTGTAGTTAATATACCCACACCTTGGGAAACATCGTGTATAAAATTTAAAAAGCCAGGATTTAGAGTCATTCAGACCTAGCATGAAATCCCGGTTCTGCTGTGTGAGTTGGGCCATACAGGACAACTCCCAACCCTTCCTATCCTCAGTGACCCCGTCTTTAAAATAGAGGTGATGGTAATAGTACCCAGCCCAAAAGGCTATTGTAACTATTAAATGGAATCATACAGATAAATAATGAGCACACACTCCTTGGCACATAGGAAGTAGGAAATAAATGGGGGTTGTTATTACACGTTTGAAAATCAACACTCAGAAAAATAAAAGTGAAGGATGTTTTTAAAGATTTTATTTATTTATATGAGAGAGAAAGAGAGCATAAGGAGAGGGAGGGGCAGAGAGAGAAGCAGACTCCCAACTGAGTAGGGAGCAGCTCAAACTCTGGGATCATGACCTGAGCCAAAGGCAGCCACTTAACTGACTGAGCCACCCAGGCACCCCCAAAATTGAAAGTTTTGATTAAAATCTATACCTCATATTCTGACAGAAGGAATGAGAGCCACTTAAAAACTGACCAGCTAAGAAACATTTATATTCTGTTTAAAAACTCTCAGAACTTGTAGATAAGTCTCTCAGAGGAACATAGGCCATTTCTTTTGTTTCCTGCTTCCAAATTAGTAGATAATTAAACATACAGAGTCCCTGCACAGATAGCACTATTTTGTAGTACACTGTGTTCTGCTAGTTTTTAGTTAGGGAAATACACATATACACACAGAAGTGAGGAAGAAAGGAAGCTGCAAGGATGTAGCAAATTTTTAAAAGCCTCTGTTCATGAGGGAGGACACAGGCTTCCCGATCGTAGCCCCACATAAACCAAGGAAGATACTGAGACTGATTTTTCTATTAGCAAAAGGGTAAAAGAGACTATATTTCCTTTGCCTTTTACATATTTCATTTTCTAATATTTGGTAGAGGAAAGAAAATAGAACTTGTACCTATTTTTATTGGATAGTTTTTAAATTTTTATCATTGACACTTAGTTGACATATAATATCATATTAGTTTCAGGTGTACAGCATGGGGATTTCAAAATTCTTTACATTATGCAATGCTCATGAGGCACAGTAAGTGTAGTTGCCATCTGTCACCATACCAGATTATTATAATAATTTTTTAAAGATTTATTTATTTATTCATGAGAGACACACACAGAGAGAGAAAGAGAGGCAGAGACATAGGTAGAGGGAGAAGCAGGCTCTTCGCAGGAGCCCCATGCAGGACTCATCCCGGATCCCGGGATCATGACCTGAGCCGGAGGCAGCCACCTAACCGCTGAGCCACCCAAGCGTCCCTAATATTATTGACTATATTCCCTATGCGGTGCTTTTCATCTCTGTGACTCATTGACTTTATAACTGGAAATTTGTACATCTTAATCCCTTTCACCTATTTCACCCGTCTCCCTAACCCACCCCCCCAACCACCAGTTTGTTCTCTGTATTTATGAGTCGGTTTCTAGTTTTTGTTCTTTCATTTGTCTTGTTTTTAAATTCCATATGTGAATAAAGTCATATGGTATTTGTTCTTTCTCTGTCTAACTTATTCCACTTAGCATAATACCCTCTAGGTCCATCCATGTTGTCATAAATGACAAGATAACAATTTTTAATCTTAAAAAACAATTTGTCCTTTTTTGGTCGGTAAGTGGTTGGAAGGACCTAAATTAAGGAAAGTGCACCCTCTGCAGGATATTTAGTAGAATTTTGAAAGACAAATCAGCGCAGTGGCTCTGCTCCTCTGGTTGTACAGACCATCTTCTGGTGCAGTATCAGCCCTGTGACCCCAAGACATGATAGTGAAGGTTGAAGTAAACGGATTTGAATCTGGCCATATTGGAAGCCTGGTTACCAGGGCTGCTTTTAACCTCTGGCAAAGTGAATATTGTTGCTATCAATTACCCTTTCATTGACTTTAACTACATGGTCTACATGTTTCAGTATGATTCCACCCACGGCAAATACCCCACACAGTCAGAACTGAGAACAGGAAACCTGTCATCAATGGAAAGCCCATCTCCATCTGCCAGGTGCGAGATCCTGCCAACATCAAATAGGGTGATGACTATGCTGAGTATGTTATGGGGTCCACTGGGGTCTTTACCACCATGGAGAAGCCTGGGGTTCACTTGAAGGATGGGACCAAGATGGTCATCATCTCTGTCCCTTCTGCTGATGCTCCCATGTGCAAATATGGATATGAACCATGCATGAGAAGTATGACAACTTCCTCAAGATTGTCAGCAATGTCTCCTGCACCACCAACTGCTTGGCTCCTCTGACCAAGGTCATTCATGACAACTTCAGCATCAGGGAGGGACTCATGACCACAGTCAATGCCATCACTGCCACCCAAAAGACCATGGACAGTCCCTCTGGGAAGTTGTGGCATCATGGCCAAAGGGATGCTTAGAATATCATACCCTCTTTTACTGGCTCTGCCAAGGCTAAAGGCAAGGTCATCCCTGAGCTGAATGGGAAGATAACTGGCATGGCTTTCCGGGTCCCCACCCCTAACATGTCAGTCAAGGATCTGACTCGCCACCTGGAGAAAGCTGCTAGATATGATGACATCAAGGAGCTTGGTGAAGCAGCCATCAGAGGGCCCTCCCAAGGGCATCTTCAGCCACATTGAAAACCAGGTTGTCTCCTGTGACTTTAACAGTGACAGTTACTTTTCCACCTTCAATGCTGGGGCCGCCATTCCTCTCAATGACCACTTTGTCAAGCCCATTTCCTGGTATGACAGTAAATTTGGCTACAGCAATGGGGTGATGGACCTTATGGTCCACATGGTCTCCAAAGAGTAAGAGCCCCCTAGACCACCAGCCCCAGCAGGGGGAAGAGAGAGACCCTCAGCTGCTGGAAAGTTGTTGCCCCAATTCCTCCCCCAACATACTGAGAATCTCCCAACCTCCACAGTTTCCACCCCAGACCCCCAGAAGAAGGGGAGGAGCTTGGGGAGCTCCACTTTGTCATGTGTGATCAATACTGTACTCAGACAAAAAAAAAATCAGCACAGTGAAGAAGTCTATAAAAATAATGAAGAATGAACAAATGAATGAATGAATTGCATCTCACATTATTACTTTTACAGTTTTCACCATGGACTCAATAATGATGAAAATAAAGGCAAGAAAACAGGTTTGATAATGAGAAACTAGTATTAGGTCATGCCAAACCTTTCTTCTTTCCCTCCCTCTTGCCCTCTTTCCTTTCTTCCTTCTTTCCTTTCATTTTTTTCTTTCTTTCACTCTTTGAAACCCCCAGACACACCTGTTAGATAAATTCTATGTAATTCTCTTAGGACAGAGCCATAAGGTCAAATTCAACTTAGAGAGGCATGCTGCTTATTTCTATATGATGTCTTCATGAGGTTAATATGTCATTTTATGTTTCTAAGCCCAACTTCACAGACAAGATCAAGATGCAGTAAGACCACAAACATTCACCAGCTACAAACTTAGTAGAGTCAAGTGCATAATGGTAAGCAGCCCCCAACTAAAGAAGGGGTTATCTTCCCAAAGGCAGTTTATTCACTGGTCATTTAGAATTGGGAATCTGTTTCTCATTTTTCCCAGGGTAAGTTTGCAAATATACAAATACACATTACACTAATAACACCATGATTTCTACCTCATCAAACAGTAATATATCACTAATATCAGTATTTCTTATGGGAAAAGACAAATATGAGGCTCAACTTGGTTTCTCACGAGCCCGTCCTTCTTTTCTCAAGCAGTATGAGCAGACTTCCCAGAACTGAAGCTAGCTCACTGGGACAATCCCACTCCAAGATTTCCAAACTAGAGACCAAAAGAAATGAAGGAAATTTCTCATCTTCATGGGATCAGAGAAAGCAGAACCACAAAACGTAGACTGTCCTGCCTTCTTCAACACACACACACACACACACATACACACACACACACACGCCCATGCATACACACTTTTCCTTGTGTCACCAAAATCCAACCATAAATTGGTCAATTGTAGGCTAACGCTGTCTGTAATGATAATAATAACTGCGCTTCAGTAGCCTCAAGAAATATAGCATTAGTGTTATGGAATATATTTCCTATTAGCATTTTTATTATTTGCAGCATAATTTATTATAAAACCAATTTAATTCCATTTAACCTATCAAATAAAACTAGCATGGTTAAATTAAACTTTGCAGGGTATGAAATAACTTAAGGAGAGCTTTAGAAAAGGAGATTGGAAGAACCCAGAAATTATATTTATTCCTTACACATAATTCAAAACAAGATGAAAATGTAGTGCAAGGCTGCAAACTTGCGTATTTTTTGTCAGATACAGATTACATGTCTTAACATAAGCAAATGCAGGAGACTGCAACAAAGGTGATGATAGCATTTATTAATTGCTGTTTCTTATGCTTATATTTAAACTTCTTAATCAAGAATATTTGAACAGCCTACATTGTGTGTCTATTTAAGGTTCACTTTGCATAAACTACTGAAAAAAATAAAAGCATCTATCTTGATCAGAGTTATTAGGACACCAGTGAAATATTTTCACAGCTCTGCTCTCTCCTGAGGGCACAGTCTTGAAATTCAGCACTTTGGGGAAATATGGGTATTAGCTAATAGTGATTCATTAAAAAGTGCATAGTGGTTCAATAAAGAAGTTCTTAACTCACTCAATTAACTTAGTAGATTAACACAACCAGAATTTCCCTCTTGGGCATCTAAGTTTTGTTTTCACTCTAACCTTTAGATGAGTCCAGGTTTGATGTAAAGAGATCTATTAATCTATGTCATAGCATGGTGGTTAAGAAAATGGGATTTGGAATTGAGCCTGGATAAATCTTCATACGCCTTTAGGAGTTGTGTGGCCTACGGCAGATATCTTAACCTCTCAGTGCTTCAGCTTCCTGCTCTGGAAACTGGAGTTCTTCATTTGTTGAATACCTACTATGTGCCAAGCACTCTTCTAAGAGCTGGGAACAAATTAAAGAACACATATGGTCCAAATTCTCAGGACGTTTACATTCAAATGGGTGGAGATAGAAAGTTTTTGAAATTAATCGACATGAACATTTTTGGGGAGAATTAGGTGTTAGGGTGAAAATAAAGCAGAGTGATGTGACAGAGGTATAAGGAGGTACTCTGGACAGAGTTGTCAGGCTAACCCTCTCTGGGAGGTGAGATTTCATCCAGAACATGAATGACAAGAAGGAGCCATCCATGCTGAGGTCTAGGAGAAGAGCTGTCCAGACAGAGGTAAGAGCTGATGGAAAAGCTCCAAGGAGGGAACTGCGTTGGTGTGTTTCAAGAACAGAACGAGGCAGAGTAAGTAGGAAAGAAGCAGGACATGACGTAGAGAGAGGTGGGATTATGCTGAGCCTTAGGGGCCCCAGTTTGGGATCTGGTTTTTAAGTCCAGTGGGAAGTCATTAGAGGATTTGCATCTGGGTGGTTGTAAAGATTAAATGAGATAACTTCTTTTTTTTTTTTTATGACAGTCACACACAGAGAGAGAGAGAGGCAAAGACATAGGCAGAGGGAGAAGCAGGCTCCATGCACCGGGAGCCCGACGTGGGATTCGATTCCGGGTCTCCAGGATCGCGCCCTGGGCCAAAGGCAGGCGCCAAACCGCTGCGCCACCCAGGGATCCCCAAATGAGATAACTTCTGTGAAGGCCTCCACACAGTAAATGCATGACACATAGTGCACAATCAAGAAGTGTTGTCATCATCATTGCTACTTGAACAACTCTGATGTATAACACTGGAAGTGAGGCCCAAAATGTTCATTCATATAAAAATCAGGGTCAGGAAGCCTAGGTGGCTCAGTCAGTTGGGCAGCCAACTCTTGATTTCAGCTGGGGTTGTGATCTCAGGGTTATGGAATCAAACCCCTCATTGGGCTCTGTGCTCAGCACAGCATCTGTTTGTCCCTCTCCCTCTGCTCCTCCGCAGCTCACATTCTCTTTTGCTCACTCTCTCTCTCTCTTTCTCTCTCTCTCAAGTAAATTAACAAATAAAATCCTTTAAAAAAATAGAAAGTCGGGGGATCCCTGGGTGGCTCAGCAGTTTAGCACCTGCCTTTGGCCCAGGGCGTGATCCTGGAGTCTCAGGATCAAGTCCTGCATCGGGGTCCTGGCATGGAGCTTGCTTCTCCCTCCTCCTATGTCTCTGCTTCTCTCTCTCTCTCTATGTCTATCATAAATAAATAAATAAATAAATAAATAAATAAATAAATAAATAAATCTTTAAAATATAAATAAATAAAAAAAAATAAAAGGTCGAGGTCAAGTTATGTAAGGTTAACTGAGAACAGGGCCTGAGCAGAGGATAGGAGTCAACTGCCAACCACCATAAAGCCAAATCTTCATTACTGTGGGCCTTCTTTTTACTGTGTTGTCTTTCTCATCATGATTATCATCAATTAAACTGAAGTGGAATCTTAGGCCAGCATTGTTCACCAGCTTTGACACTTGCCATCTGGAGGGAAATGACAGTGTGCCTATTGCAAAATCAATCTGAAGAAGCAACAGTTAATGCCATGGTCACTATGAAATGCCATAAACATTCCTTAATTTCTCCAAGAACATCATCAGGTAAGTGGACTTTCTATTTCCTAGGCTTGGCTTCCACCCATTTCCCAGAACTGGTAGGGCTGGGAATCTGGAGAAGTCCATTACAAGTTGGAACTCACATGGGTGCGCCAAAGATTTTTTTTCCTGGCTACACTTGACCATCTGTGCCTTCTCTTTCTGTGAGAACACCATATAAAGCCATCCTTACTACGTGGATCATTTCGTTTACTAAATCATGGTTTATTTTTTCCTCAGGATATCACATGCTATTTTGGAGAAGGTTTTCAAAAGGTCTTAAGTGACTTGGCTTGAAATTGGTTTTGTATTAAGGGAAAGAACCGGTGTCCCAGAGTTTCAATCAGCACTTCAACAAACAGGCAACTGACCTCCTGCAGATTGCCCAGAGATTGCCAACAGTAATAATTGGCTATAAGACTTCCAGGTTCATTTCTTCCTGCTGCTTTTCTACATTTTTCCTACCCTACTTTTAATGAAAACAGGACTATGGTTGAGGGTCTTACAGGAAGGGGTTGGGAGAGTGCTGGCATACAGTTAGACCTGTTGCCACATCCCATCTAACTACTGAAGGTATGGTGATGTGAACCATTTGATCTCTTTCCATGGAAGTAATTGTTTTTGAATATTTTATTTATTTATTTGAGAGAGAGTACAAGCAGAGGGAAGGGCAGAGGGAGAAGGAGAAGCAGATTCCCCACTGAGTGGGGAGCCCGGTGCAGGGTTTGATCCCAGTACCCTGAGATCATGACCTGAGCCAAAGACAGATGTTTAACCATATGAGCCACCCAGGCGCCCCTCTTTGCATGGAAATATCTGACGTACCTGGGTTGTCTTTCACAGGAACAGTAAAGAATAATGGTTCTACATCAAAGTCATGGCAACATTGCTTCAAACAACACACTATGTAATTAACATTAAATACTGTTAAATATAATCACATCTCAGTCATATATAATATTGGGGGAATGAGATTTTCTACATAAGTGAATTTTCCAGTAAAGTGAAGCTTCCCCTATCAAGGATCAAGAGATGTTTTTGATAGAATTTAAATGTATTTTACATATTCAACAACCACTTAAATAAGATGCAAGAATCACGATTTGTTTTGTCTTTTCAAGGCCAATGATCATTTGAAGTGCAACACACTGCTGCATGCAATCACTTCACCAAATAGCCCCATTCTGGTTCCTCTAGTCCTTCACAACTCCTTTAAGGAAGACAGGCCCTTGTCTGTCTGGTTATTATCTATCACTCCTTATTACTTCCAGTGGGTCTGTTATCTTGTGCATTCTCACGCTTGTTTCTCCTTTACTGTGTGTAAGAACCTAGACTACAGCACAAAGCTTATGGGAATGAGTGGTATTTTTATATAATAATTCTTAGTCCAAAAGGTCCCAGGTAAGGGCTTAAGAGTCATTTCATACCTCAAATGAGAAGAAAGTAGGGGGCTTGATGATGCAGTTTCCTTGCTAACATGTTTTCCTTCTTCCTTTGTAATTTTTTGGCAAAGTTTGAGAGTCATCTCTAGATAAGTGACTGTGTAGTATTGGATTTTCTAAACATAATCCCCATGTCTCTCATTTATGCATAAATTCTCTTATGCATCTCAGAAAGTTAATTTCTACATATTGCTAGCTTCTCTTTTCCTAAGTTGTGAAAAATCCCTATATGATTATTTTGGTGGGATAAAAAGATCTTTTGGAATGGGATTTTTGGTAGCCATTACCTTTCTTCTTGACCAGGATTCCTGATGTGATTTAACATTCACTTCAGTAGTGCAATTTAGCACAATCAGAAGAGTAAATATCTGTGAAAGAACAGAAATTAGGTAAATCAAATAGCAATGAAAAAATGTAATTTCTTTAGCCAATCACTACATAAATAGACACATGGATTCTTACTTTTATCTCCCTGAGACTGACCCTAATGAAAATCCTAATGGAAATCACTGTAATAAAAATAGCCAAAACATTAAGAATAGGACAAGCAAGCATGACGATGGCTGATAAGCATTTGAACCATCAAGCATCCTTACTAATCCAACCACAAAAATAAGTACTGGCTCATGGGCTAAGTACCCAAAAGAAATCAGGGACCATCTTGTATGGATCAACTAGTATGTGTACCCTAAGGAAAGGAATTCTACAATGATCCTTTAATTCCCCTTATTATTTTTCTTTACTTTTGAGGGAAAGAGAGAGAGCATGTGAAAGCATAGGAGTGTGGGGGGAGGATCAGAGGGCGAGGGAGAGAGAATCCTAAGAAGGCTCCACACACAGAGCCGGATGCAGGGCTCAGCTCAATCTCACGACCTGAGCCTAAATCAAGAGTCAGACGTTTAACCAACTGAGCCCCTCCCCTTATTATTTTTAACAGAATCTACATTTAGTAATGTAAGAAGTTCTCAAGATTGTTTTAAACTCTGGTGTTGTCATACTCATAGTTGGTTGTTTCTAGCAAAAATTGTAAACTCCTCTCCCTCAGTTAGTTTAAAAAAAAAATCATTCTGAAGTGAGGCTTCTAACCTCCTTAATCATCCTCAAACCATCTGTAAGTCCATAAACTAGCAATATATATATATATATATATTGTATATATATATATATATATATACATATATGTTGTCCTATCTCATTCCATAAAGGATTTGGTGTGGTTTATAAAAATAAGTAAAATCAATAAAGATTTTTTTTAAAGTTGAGATAGTCTGAGCAAAAAAAAAAACAAAAAAAAGAACAAGCTAAAAAATCATAAAACCAAGTAATAAGAGTAGTATACAGAAATGGTGTGCTGTTGGCCTCTGTGGTTGGCAGAGCCGGACTAGTATTAGGCTCAAAATTCCCAGAAGTTTAAGAGAGAAACACAAAAGTTGTAAGATTCATAGAGGCCATAAAATAAAAACAGTGGTTTAATAATGAGATAAGTTTTCCCAACAAATCACATAAAAAGGAAATATAATGAAATGTTTGACATCCACAAAAACAAGCCTACAGTAGAGACAACAGTCCATTACATTTGACTGTGCCTTTTACTATTCCTTACTATAAGACAATAGCATGTTACCAAAATGCAATTTGTCAAACTCAATGCTCCAAAGAACTAAAATTTTGATGGTCTGGCTTGATCCAACAGCCAATTTATTATCTAAAGAAGAATGAGCTGCATGGCATTCAGGGGATTTCCCACAAACACAAATTTTTGCAATTAGGCTTCTGAAAGGGTAAAGGATGATTGAAAGTTATATTCTCAAACGCGAATTCCAGGGTACAGATATTCTGTGGAGCAAAATAAAACAGAAAACTGAAGAGCTAACCGAGTTAAACACCCACGTACCTTTAGAGTGGTACTGATAGTGTGCCTTTCAATAATTTCTGAATTCACTTCAAAATATAAGTGGAAAAGATATCAAAGCTCAACAACACAAAGAATGACCACACTCATTTTTAGCTTGAATCTTTTCAAGACAGATACTACCAATTGTTCACTATGGCTCAAGAAAAAGAAAGAAAAAATTCAATAAAACCCCAAAAGAAACATTAATTCAATATTGCTTTCTAGTGAATCCTACAAGACAAGTTCATTCTGGTATTTTTCTAAGATAACCAGCTGAGTGGAATTGTTGAATAAAAAGCCAGTGAATTTTGGAAAACCCCTCCCAAAAAGGGTGACTGGAGTTCGAGTGGCCAGGAAGATTGACTGCACTATTGTTCTCAATTGTCATACTTCTTTGCATCTGCACTCTTTGATACTGTTCTCCCACACTGATTCTGGTCAGGGCCATGTGTCCTACTTTGGCCAAAGGGATAGTAGCAAATTTGACAAAGCGCTTGCTCATTTTGGCTTGCTCTCCTAGAACACTCCATTTCAATGAACAGTAGCCCAGGTCGTCTGCTGGAGGATGAAGTCGTGTGAGACACAGCTAAATTGTTCCATTTGAGGACTCCTCACCCGCCAACTCTCAGCCTACCCACCAGCTGACTATAGATACATTTATAGTCCTTGCCCTAATACAACAAAGCCTGGTCCAGATCAACCAAAGTGCCCAACCAGTCCTATATGTGTGAGAAAGGATAAGTGGTTGTTTCCTTCAAGCCACTAAGCTTTGCAGTGGTTTGCTATTGATAACTGATACAGTAATCACCAACTGCTACAGTGCCTGATTTTGAGCTATTCTTTTATATAGTGTTAGAAAATAGGACCAACAGTTGGTAAAGTCATTTCTAGAGCTTGGTATTATTAGTAGATAATATTTACTGCTTTTAGTCTGAATGGGAATAGGGAGGGATTCAACTAACTCATCCAAAAGTAATATTGAATATTAAGAAATGAGTAAAAAGAAAGGAGGTTTCTAAACATTTCTGTTTTACTCACCTTGAAATAATCATTCAATTGATCTGGAGACTGTTGTTCCAAACCCAGATCTTAACACTGGTGTTAAGATGCAAATTCTATATCAGATTCTGGATTGGGTTTGATGTTGTACAGGTTAGCCTACAACTGATTCCTATCCACAGAGCCAAATACTGAATAAAGATTAATAAAAGATGTGAGTGATCTTATCTTGTTCTTGAAAGATTTCTACATAAAATATACAGAAAGAAAAAAATAATCTGCTGTGAAACAGACTTGCCAAAAACTTGTTCCTTCCATAGAATATTGATCTGAGAAACCCAGACTTGTAATTTGTCATGGGAAACTAAGCTAAAATGTGTTTTTAAAGAACCTGTAATCTGATAAATCCAGAATTAGAAAGGAGTAGATGATTTACATTTTTTTTAAAAGATTGGGGGCAGGGAGCAAGATATACTATATAGTTTGTCCATCAGAACAAAGTTAGAAAGTCAATCACCAGCAGACCATAAACTATTTTAATAACAGAAAATCTTCATCAGAGAACTTATTTCATTTGACCTTTTAAATCAGTAAGACTATAAAAGGAAATGTTTTTTGCATACACTAGAAAGCAGAAATTTATCTCAAATTATAAATTTGAGGAAAGGGAAAGGGTCTCATATTGTTTGCTATTGGGGCTTCTTAAATCCTCATCGCCAGGTTCATCTCAGAATCTTTCCTGACTCTCAGCTCTATCTGCCAGGTTGAGGACAGCCACAAGAAATTAAGTTTAAAAGATTTTTTTTTTAAATCCAGAGTAAAAAATGGATTTGGCAAGATCCTAAATAACTTCTGAATTTCATTTCCTATGTTAGCTCACAAGGTTGGCCATGAGTGCTTTTAGCTTTCTAAAAATCATACACACAGGAATTTCTCAGTCGACATCCATGTAGGGAAGAGAAACCAGTCTAGGTATTATAAACAGAAAGACTTTAATATGAGGAACCAGATGATTGAAACATTCGTGATAGGATGGAGTGACGAGCTCTCAGATGGGGCTCCAGGAATAAACCCTAGATATCACAAAATTAACCCAGGAGCTATACCTTCTAAATGATAGGATAGTTGGAAATCAGGAAACACCACTGGACAGTCTGAGATCAGGAGCACACCACCACTGTTCTGACGCAGAGAGCAAGAAGCCAGGATAAGGAAGCTGTCTCCCTGCCACACATTTTGCATGGAGACTATGGAATTAGGATTCAAAAATTCATCCTGTCATGACTCTGTCTACTGGAGGGCACACCAAAGCCTCATGAAAATCAACCAGGTCTCCTTACCACCTTCCAGCACTCACACACATATATCTAACTGCTGGAGACTCATTTATACCCAGCAATGTGACCATGAGGGAATCTGAAGTATAGCTTGGGCTTCCTGGCAACACAGGTCAACACAAGGGGGCCAGTCTCACACGTCCATCAGAGGAGCTATGGCAGGAACTCCCTAGTTTTTCTAAAAGAGGGACTGATGAGCACAGTTTTAGTGTATCAGCAACAGGATTATTCATTAAAGCAGAAGGGAAACTTGTCTCTCAGTCCCGTGAGACAGAGATGTCATCAGTCTCCAGAGGCATCATCAATGGAATCTAGACGTGTCCTGCTCCATTTCCCCTCTCTTATCCCCCTAACTTAACCAGCTCAACCCTGGCTGGGCACAAATCAGCACAGAGGCAACTAAGCCAACATTTAAAGTAACGGGAAATGATCACGTTCATACAGTCAAGAGCTCTATTCTCAGAAAGATTAATAATCAGGGAGTGATTAACTATAACACGTTTCATTTCTTTTTACTTTTGCTTTAATCCAGAAAGACTTCAAGGGAGCTGTTCACTACAGTATTACCTTGGACAGATTGGCTGGACTCTTAAGGAACCTCTGAATGTGGGTCACATGCACAGCCTATTTTGGAACAAAAGAGCCATAAGGCATTCCTTACACTAAAGTTACAGATGATCCTGGCCCCCAGTCACCGTTAAGTATGCCAGCAATTCTTGCTTTGGCTACAGCAGCCATAGAGGCTTATAGTATCCTTGATTTGAGAATTTAGCAGAACCTGGGGGCTTTTTGGTTCAGCAATTAACTGAATCAGCCAGATGTTCTCTTTTGGGATGTTTAAATATGAAACACAGAGAGACCCATCTTAGGGGGACAGGGAAGCTAAGATACACATAGAGAAAAGGAAAGAAGCTGAAGATAAGATGGAGAGAGAAGAAAAAGAGATCAACAGTTGAAAGAGGTGAAGGGAAGCAGATGCCACCTTGGTAGAAGCTATTGAAACAGAGATAAACTTAGTATAAAAATAGTAACTCAGAGACACTCAACCTGTAGCAGTATACACAAAAAGTCATCTGGCCCTAGGACAGATGTGCAATTTCTTACTTTTTTTGTAATCCTTAATAACTCACACCCTCTAAAGTGATTTCCTTTCCTTGCAGTCTCGAGGAGCCTGATTCATGTAACACTGCTCCCAGAGTAGAGAGAACTGGCCTTTCCAGGTTTGTGTCCTGTATTACTATTTAGAATGAGCAGCCCCTGTTTGCAAAGGAAGTTAGTGGGAAATTTACCATTCAACATCTCCTTGGGGGCCCCAGAGAAATGGCTCATGGGAAATTAAATCGGTCTTTTGATGTTTGGAGTTTGGAGGAATGTTTCCATCTGTTCTTTAACAGACCAGGTGTTTAAATGGTTCTTCCTGCTAGGGGGTTCATAGTAGAATAAGTGAAAGTCCAAAAATGACAGAAATGTGGCTCAACATCTGGAAGACAGTGGCAAGTCTGCTAAAGGCAAATATGTGCATCGAGGTGAAGCTTGTCTGATTTATCAAAGAAATTAATCAGGACCAAAAAGAAGTTCCTATAAGAATGGAGAATGCTTTGACATTAATGCTCCAAAACTCATATGTCGAAGCCCTAGTCCCCAATGTAACTATATTTGGAGATAGGCCTATGAGGAATAATTAGGGTGAAATAAGATCAAAGGGTGGTGCCTTGATACAATACAACTGATGCCCTTATAAGGAAGTGACATTAGGGATCCCTGGGTGGCGCAGCGGTTTAGCGCCTGCCTTTGGCCCAGGGCGCGATCCTGGAGACCCGGGATCGAATCCCACGTCGGGCTCCCGGTGCATGGAGCCTGCTTCTCCCTCTGCCTATGTCTCTGCCTCTCTCTCTCTCTTTCTGTGTGACTATCATAAATAAACAAAAATTTAAAAAAAAGAAAGTGACATTAGAGATCTTGCACAAAGCAGGATGGCAGTCACCTATAAGCCAAGAAAGAAGCCTCAGAATAAAATAGAATATTTTGTTATGGCAGCCTGAACTAAGGAAGCTTGGTAGCCGTCATCCTTCTGCCTCCTGTAAGTTTGAAAAACATGAGCATAACTAGTGCTTCCTTACCTCTATGGAAGTCTTTTCTTCTGTAACTAAGAAAAGAGGAACCTAACCTTGAATTTAAGGCCTTCTTCAGTAAAATGATCAATATGGACAGAATACATATAGTAAGTTTACTTGAAATTTTTAAAATAAGGCCTTCAGTTCATAACTATGCCACATGCTTATAGAGGAATTCTATTCACTGGAAGGGAAACAACGGCCAGCTAAACAAACAAAAATGGAGAAGACATATTGGTCATGGTGTGGGGATTGATGTCAGTAAGAGCTGTATCCGCCTGTGTCAGCTTAGGGATCAATCCAGCTCCCTCTGTTGATTCCCAACATGACTGCCCCCCACCAGTATTTGGATCAAAGGAAACGTACAGGCTCTCTGGACTAATATACCACTCCTGATGCTGAGCTCCCAGGAGATTTAATCATCTAGAGATGATCCTCTTTGACTGTCACTAGGCAAAGTGTCAGGAGTGACAACTAAAACCACCTAAATCCACACAGCATCATGCCCACATTAGCATGACTTTACTAGTCCAATGTCTTCATCAACACAACTAGGAAACACTGACCCAGAAAGAGAAAAACTGCAAATAATTTTATTGTTCATTCCAAGAAGTTTCTGAAAGATCCTCCAACTCTTCAACAGAAAGCATCCAATGACAGTTTATACTTCAAGGTTCTTTGAATGCCTTGCCTCAAATCCTTTTCCTGTTGTGCTCATCAATCCTATATCAGGATCCTTATTCAAACTGACCCAGGCTCCTGCATTGAAAGACCTTCACCACCTGGACTTCAAAAACTCATAAGTATCCTAACATTGCAACTCCCCCAACGAGCTGTTACTAAGATTCTGTCAAAGAGTACTGTTCCTAACTGTAGTACAAGAAACTCAGCTTTGTCTCATTAATATATTGTCTTGGTGATATTTTTGAAAGCCAGTATTTTATAGACAGGGAAATAGTCAAGGGTAACAAAAGGCTGTAAGAGCTCTCACAACATAGGGCTAGAGAAGTGTTATTTCAGCAGAGTGGGGAAGAATGGTAAGCATTCAAATGATGGAATGGCAAGATGGGCCTCTCTGAGGACCAGGAATCACTGCTGGAGTGAGCCCTCTAAGGATAGCCACAAAGAAAAACAGGGCCAAGAAACGTTAGGGGAATTGTTCTGCCTGCCATGGTGCCATGGCAACATTGCATGTATCCACCTAGACCACTCAGGCAAAGGCAATCCCAAATGAATCAGAGTCTTGGTAGAATGTCTTGTGATCCTCATGGGATACAAGAGGATGGGAGGCCTACAAAAAGTTTCTCCAAGGCCCTTTCTCTCTCACCTCTGTTAAAAAAGTTATTAGAGGAGACAATGTAGGTGATAAAAAACAAACTTCAATTAATGCTTCATGAAGCAGTCACCTTTTGGAGAACTGCAAAATGAAGTGCTACGCAAAAGGCTTGTAGGGGATAGAGAATAAGAAAAACATAAATAGAAAATTTCTGACTGTCTGGGGACACATAGTCAACCTTGTCTGGGGTGACAAGGCTCAGGGTTGGCCTGGCATTTGGGGATTGGCTGGCTGGATATACTGCATTTCTGGTCAGAAGAGTGTTTCCAGAGACACAAAAGTCATCAGTTTCAATTTCAGTTTGCTGCTGTGGCACCCTGGACAGGAATAGTTTCATCTTGGGTCTATAAAATTCAGGACCTCCCTATCCCTACTGGGAAGCTATCATGAGACAGTTTCTAATCATCTCCAGTGTTCAGATGAGGTATGGATCATCTTATTCTACTTCCTGCGGAATAAAGGGGTGGAACATAAAACCAGTTAGTCCTGGTATCCCACAGTGTGCATTGCAATCTGACAGTCCCTCTGGCTTCAGTGTCATTCTTTTTTTTTTTTTCTTTAATTTTATTTATTTATTTGAGAAAGAGCGTGGCAGGGAGGGGTACAGGGAGAAGGAGAAGTAGACTCCCCACTGAGCAGGGAGCCTGATGCCAGGCTTGATCTCAGGACCCCAAGATCTGAGCCAAAGGAAGACACTTAACCAACTGAGCCATCCAGGTGCCCCAGTGTCATTCTTTTTGACATGTGGGACAATGACCCTGAGAAGCTGGCACGTTTGGCTAATCTTTTCATTGTCAATGTCAGTAAGAAATTAATTCTAAAAATGGCTCCTTGTATCTTTATCATCCAAATCAGTCAGGACTTGGCCTTGACCTTCCCTTACCTCATATGTGCTTGATAGAAACTGGTAAAGCTGTGGGATTGACATGGTAGTCTGAGGCTCAGTCTCCTGCAACCTCACCCCCACTCCATAGATAAAAGGTTAGGAATGGTTAGGTTAGGTTAGGTGGTTTAGAGGGAGATTGGCATAAAGTAATGTATGGGGAGGAGGATGCTTCTTTGCATTCCCCAGGTTTTCCCCAGTCCCATAAGTCTGCTGCTTTACTCCTAACTCCCTCTGATTGATCTGGTTTGCTGTGTGACTGACATGCGACCACCTTTCTTGATTGCATGTAATTACCCATTAAAGTCCTCACCCTCTTTTTGCTTCTTCACTGCAATTCAGTGCAAAACAGCAATCATGGACAAGCATGTCTGGGCTTTCACGTTAGGCCATATCCTCCAAAGTCCAGTGATACTCTGAATCCCAGCTTCCTGACTCCCATGGAATTGTTTCCAAAACGGAGAGGGAATACAAGTTTCCCCTAAGCCCGAAAAATTTTATTAATTTTATTATTATTTTATTAAAATTTTATTATTTTATTAAAATTTTATTAAAAATTTTATTAAAAGAAAAATTTTATTAAAATTATTAAATTTTATTAAAATTTTATTATTATTTTATTAAAAAATTTTATTAAAAATTTTATTAAAATAAAAATTTTATTAAAAGAAAAACACATTTAAATTTATAAAGGAAAATCAAGAAATTTTAACCAAAAAGATTTGAGGTAAAATAAGCCAAAACAAAATGAGTCATAAAATCCAAGACCAGGGGTGCCCAGGTGGTCAGACTCCTGATTTCCACTCAGGTCATGATCTCAGGTCCGAGATCAAGTCCCGTGTATCAGGCTCTGTGCTCAGCACAGAGTTTTTTTTTTTTTTTTTTTTTTTTGAGATTTTCTCTCCCTCTCCCTAACCCTTCCACGTGCTCATTTTCTCTCTCTCTCTCAAATAAATAAAATCTTTTTTAAAAATCCAAAATCAAATAAAAAGAATTAAATTTTAATGGAAAAGAGTGAAAAATAAGATACTGTAACATGATGTAAATAATACAAATAGGTGGAAGGGGTAGAAGAAAAGCCAGAAGATTAATAATCCAACAAGAATCAGTAAAAATAAATAAGAATACAAAAAACTTAAAACACACAGATAAGGCAAAAATGTTGAAACAATTCTGAAGCACAGAGGTTAAACCTTTAGGCAACCAAAGAGAAAAAAATAGAAACAATCACAGGAAACAATTGGTGACCTGAGTCCTTATCAAAATTCTGAATTGGCTTAGACATCCCCCAGCCAAGAGTGGAATTCCTTCTGAGTGGGGAGTTGAGGGGGAAGCACCCCCTGTCCTCAAGGCCTTTCAATGCTAGAAGCCATGTTTTCAGTTGGCACCTAACATGAGGGACCTGGGTTCCTAAATCAAAGTAGCAGAAACCTGCAGTCTCCTTGGCCTTTTGCAAGCTCCTGGGAACACTCTTTTGATTGCTTTCTTTTGTTCTCTGGTTTTATAGCACAGATGTCTAGATGGGACAAATAGACACCTCATGTCCCAATTCCTTGGTCTCCTATTCTGGACACTCATTTGGTTAACTACTAGGTCTCTCCACACCCAGTAACAGGTGCTAGTGATACAGCAGCCACCTACCTATTGGTGAGGAAAGATTATAACTAATATTGTCATTATAATTGTGGTAAGTGCTATGAAGGGGAGACACAGAAGCTATTAAAATAACCAAAGGGAAAAGTCTTGAGCCTCATCGAAGCCTTTTTTTTTTTTTTTTAAAGATTTTACTTATTTAACTCATGAGAGACAGAGAGAGGCAGAGGCAGAGGGAGGAGGCTCCTTGAAGAGGAAGGAGCCCTATGCAGGACTGGGTCCCAGGACCTTGGGATCAGGACTTGAGCTGAAGGCAGATGCTTAGTCTCTTAGCCACCCAGGTGTCCCCATGGAATGCTTTCTAATGAAAATGTCTGTTTACTGAAGTGGAATTAATTCAGCCAAGGGCACCTGTGTGGCTCAGTGGTTGAGCATCTATCCTTTGGCTTATGTCGTGATCCCCAGGGGTTCTGGGATTGAGTCCCACATCAGGCTCCCTGCAGGGAGTTCCTCTGTCTATGTCTCTGCCTCTCTCTGTGTCTCTCATGAATGAATAAATAAATAAAATCTTTAAAAAAAAAACTTAACTCAGCCAAAAGGGAGAAGACCATTCTAGGTAGAGAGAACAGCAGAGGCTAATATCCTGAGGCAAAAGAGGTAAAGCAGACAAATGAACTACTGTTGTGGCCAGAAGAGGAGGCCAAGAGGGAGAAGACACATGTGAGCCAACCAGGGACCAGGACCTAGACCCTGAAGCCACATTAAGAATTTATGTTATTTTCTATTCCAAGTGAGGACTATTGACCTACTATTTGGATCCAGCTGAAATTTTACTCTCGACATTTTGATCCATAATGATGAATACACAATTTAACCCAAACAATACAAAATCAATGAATTTTCATCTAAAAAGTATTTTTCTTAGCAATTAAATCAATTTAATTCTTTGGTAAATTACCATACAGAAGATTTTAATTGATTTCAACTCTTTCCACTTCCTTTTCAATTTACTAAGTTAATGTGAGATTGATTTCTTATTATAAACTTTCCATGAAAACTTGATTCATCAATAATTGTCCTCAAGTTTAATTTTCCATGGTCCTTATCAAATCTGATTCCTTGGTTATTTTTAATGAAATGTCATCAAGTGTCATTTTTAACCTCTTTCAGTTCTATTTTGTATTGGTTATGTTTATCCGTAATACTCTGAGTCAGATGAATAAAACTTTTTATCTCTTTCTTAGCCAGTCCATAAGAAAATGTCGAGCTGTTCTGTTACGCAGGACTGATCTATTGTAATAGTTCTCTAACTTTTCAGGCTCAGGATCCCTTTACTCTTAAAAATTATTGAGGTTCTCAAAGAGCTTTTGTTTATGTAGGTTATAGCTATCACTATTTGTTGTATTATAAATTAAAGCTGATGACTTCTTTAGCATTTTAAAATAACAGGAATAAATCCATTACATTAACCTACACATTTTTATTAAAAATGACTCTACTGGAGCACCTGAGTAGCTCAGTGGGTAGGGCATCTGACTCTTGATATCAACTGGGTTCATGATCTCAGGGTGGTGGGATGGAGCCTCCCCTAGTGTCCCCTTTGGGCTCCCCCCTAGGGAGGGAGTCGGCTTTGCTCCTTCTCCCTTTCCGTCTGCCTTTCCGCCCACTAGTGCATGCTCTCTCTCTCTAAAATATATAGATTATCAAAAAAATAAATAAATAAATAAATAAATAAATAAATAAATAAATAAATAAAATAAAATATATAGATTATCTTTTAAAAACTATTTTTCAAAGCCAAATGAGGAGTAGCATTGTTTTACATTTTTGTAAACCTTTTATATTTGCCTTAATAAAAAGACTGGCTTCTCATGCCCTTTGCATTCAAATTGCTTTAATCACACACATCATGAATCTCTGGGAAAAAAACCCAATCAAAGAAGGGGAATTAGATGTCTTCTTCTTATAAAAATAGTTTTGTCCTGATGGACCTTGACCTTAAGGTTTTGATGAGCCTCCAAGGCCCCCGGCCCACACTTTGAGAACCCTTCATCTCTTACAATGTTTCCCAACAAGCGGTTCACACATATCATCTGGCTTGATGTGGCAAAAAAAAAAAAAAAAAAAAAAAAAATTATTTCAATAATTATGTATTTCAAGTGCTTATTAGAGGTTACACTAAAAAAAAAAAAAAAAAAAGAAGAAGTTGTAACTGATGATACACTTGACCTATCTGATTATTCCTTCGGGCGCAGCAAATCGGTCCCAATTAAAAAAAATTAATAATAATAATAAGCAATTGTCAAGTGTCCTCGTCAAAGAACAGCAGTCGAGCCAAAACGTTCTGCTTTGTCTGTATTTTCCAGAAGAGTGGAATTCCTTCCACAGAGTAAAACTATTCTCCTAAAAAATATTACCATCCCCATTTCGTGAAATCAGCCATATGTTGATGTGGGGAGACAGGTCGGGCTTTAAGATTCCGGGAGCATTAAAAAAAAAAAAAAAAAAAAAAAGATTTCTATTTCCAGGAAGAAGCAGAAGAGAGGAATATAGGTAAATGGCTAAGGCCTCGGGGTTGGTCATCAGCCGGGGCTGGGTGGGACGTGACCTTGAACAAGCTGCCATTCGCAACAGTTAGCTACGGACCCTTGGCGACAATACCGCACGGAGGCGAACAGCACAGAGCCCGGCCCAGGCGAGCAGGCGGCGCGTAGTCGGTCCCCCGGACGCTCTGCATCCCCGCGGCGCCGGCGCATCCCAGCGGCCGCTGCAGATGCTCGCTCGGGAGCGCAGGTGCTCAGCCTCGCAGGAAAAAAAAAAAAAAAAAAAAATGCACAACCTGCCCCGATGCCGTGGCTGGGGCTGGGAGATCCCGTGCGAGTCATCTGGAGAGGAGTGGGCTGCAGGTCAGGAACGGCAGAAAGCAAACGCCCCGACCTCGGACCCCACAAAGGGGTTCACTTCGGAGCGAGCCCCCGAAGACCGAGGGGCGCGTTCGGCGGCGATCCGCCCCGTCGATCGACGTGATCGAGGCTCGTCAAGTCAGTTCTGGCGGCGGGCGGGGACGGCTTTTTCTCGCGAGGCTTCGGAACAAGGAGGCCGCGGAAGGGGCGGGCCCCGTTGGAGGGAAGGGAGGAGCGCGAGAGGTCGCGCGCGGCGCGCGGCGTTCCCAGGAGGCTTTGCGTGCCCCTCGCTGCCTCCGGGATCTTCCGAGCGAGCGCGTGAGCGGCTGCCTGCACGGGCCATGGCGCTTCACGTCCCCAAGGCCCCGGGCTTTGCCCAGATGCTCAAGGAGGGGGCGAAGGTAAGGCGTGGAGGAAGGGAAAGCGACGTAGGGTTGGCGCAGGGCTGCGGCGGCCGGAGCGAAGGAGAGGGGCCTGCCTGCGGGCCGCGCGTGCTCCCCGGGCGCAGCGGTCGGGGGAAGGAAGATTCCAGAAAGGGAGGGAGAGGAGGGAGGCCGCGGGATTCGCGTGCTTTGCCTCGTAGCCCGGCAGCTGCACCCCTGAAGGCAGCTCATTTGGCTCCTGAGCCCTCAGGGATGTTGCAGGGTGAAGTCTGGGGAACCGCGAAGCGTGTTGGCGCGGTTCGGGGAGCGAGGAGAGGGGGCGGGGCCGGGGCCGGCCGTCGGCAGCTGTTCTCGGGAGGAGGCCGGAGGGGAGGGCCCCGGGGTTGCGTCGCGGCGGTGCGTTACGGGGGGAAACGGCACTGCCCAGCCCAGCGAGTGCTGGGGGTGCTAAAGCCAGCCCTCGGGGCTTGCCTTCCCCGCCTAAACACCTGAGCTTGGCGACCCCCGGGTGGCGCGGCGGTTTAGCGCCGCCTCCAGCCCAGGGCGTGACCCTGGAGACCCGGATCGAGTCCAGGTCGGGCTCCCTGCGTGGGGCCTGCTTCTCCCTCTGTGTCTCTGCCTCTCTCTCTCTCTCTCTCTGTGTCCCTCATTATACATAAAATATTTTAAAGAAATAAAGATTTGAGCAAAAGATGGTACCTTTGACATGGAACCATCTGACTTTGTAAGTAAAAGGGGCACCTTGGACTAATTAAAACTACTTCATTTTGTGGGTCAGCTCATGAACGTCATTTCAGGAGCCTAATTTGTTTGAAATACCTTCGTAATAAGCGCGTCTGTTGTGTTCCGGTCGAGGTGTTCCTTCATTCGTCCCCCCGAGTTCCTATGCCAGACTAAGGAAATTGAGATCACCTGTGGTTCAGTTTATAGTAACAGAGTCAGGGAACTAGGTTCTTGTTGGCACAATACACTTTCGAGGCCACAGGAGTATATCAAAGATCAGAGATTAATGTAAATACTAGTAAAACAACTTTGCTGATAATGACACTGATTATAAAAGGCCAGACTGAGAATTTTTCATCGTTTTTATTCTTTTTGGGGGGACCGAAATGATGATCGAATAAGGATAATCTCAAATGATGATAAAGGAAATAAAGAGTATTGTAGAAAAAAATAAAAAGATAGAAAGCAGGTACCGTAGTAGAGAATGGCAGGAAGTAAGAAAGACTGCCTCCCTCAAAAAAAGAAAGGTCAGGGGTAGATAGAACAATTAAGTAAGATGTTCAAGAAAGAACTGGTGGCTGAGTATTGGGTGACAGAGGGAACCTGCCAGGATTAAACGGGGCAGCGTTCCAGGCTGAGAAACCACTAGGTACAGAGGCCCTGAGGATGAAGTGAGTTTGACCTGTTAAAAGAAAACAGAAAGATGATGGGGTTGAACCTCATTAAGGGAAAAGAAGAATGGTGAGAGATGGATCTAGGAGAGCTGCGGTAAGAACCAGGACAGGTAGGACGGCATAGCCCTGAGGATTTACATTTTATTCCAAGAGTGATGGGAAACCATTGATGGGATCTGATTTATGATCACATGACTGTTCCTCAGAGAATGTGGGGGGGGGAGCCAGCAGTGAGCCAGATCAGACTAAATGCTATTGTAAGAGCTCAGCTCTGGACTCTGAAGACACTGCTTCTAAAGTAGTAACCTTGTTTAGATCATATTTCCTTTTATGCATATTATGAAACCAACACTTTATGCTCCAGAACAGAGCTGCCTCGTAGAACTACCCATAATGACGGGAACGTTCTGTGTCAGTTCTGTCTAATGCAGTATCTACTGGACGCTTGAACTGTGACTAGTGCAACTTAGAAACTGGACTTTTAATTACTTAAATAGTGACATGTGGTTAGTGACTACTGTACTGGGCATAGCAACTCTAGAAAAATGGTTCACATGAACAAACAGGAGGCTCATGAAACCCATCTGAGGCCACAACTAAATCCCAGTTCTAAAAGAAGTCCCAGTGTAAAGTTTGAGAATTTTCATGTTGTGAGCAAATCAGCAATTTCTCAATGTGTACACATTGGAATTGTGTTGCAATTCACAAAAGCATTCAGAAGTCCCTATACTACACATTTAGGGGCAGGTATGTTAAGTGGAAATTGCCGACAAACCAAAAACTGCTGGCTTTATAATGCTCAGGTTCCTAACCCAGTAAGGAGTATTCATACTTCATATTTTCAAATTTAGTCAAAAAGTAATAATAAATTCTGAGAAGATATTTTTACCTGAAATACCTCATTTGCTTTCGCTAAGGAACCACACAGCATTCTTCCCTGCACTTTTCAATACATTAAAAAAAAAAAAAAAGACAGGTTTTATGTTTTGATGTGTAAGTGTGTATCTGTGGTCCCTAAAAATGTCACTTTATTCAACCAGTGAGCAAATTTATGGATCCTTTATGGATATCAAGCACCATGTTTCAACTCACGTAAACCTTGCTTGATTATTCTTTGGACAGTCCTATAGGTACTATTCTTATTATCCCCATTTCACAGATGAAGAAAATTCTTGTGTTCCACCGTTCTGTCTAATCAGAAGAGGTTTTGTTTCTGTTTTTTTGTTTTGTTTTTTTACAGCATTTTTCCGGATTAGAAGAGGCTGTGTATAGGAACATACAGGCTTGCAAGGAGCTTGCCCAAACAACTCGTACAGCATATGGACCAAATGGTAATTTCCAAATTCATGTTTTAAGAGCTACACTATTAGAATTTTATGTACTAGCTTCTTCAGTCTTTTCTGAGACTATTATATATACGTAAACTGGGACTTTTAGCCATCACACGGAAGTAATTTCATAGTTCATTTCCATCAGTGGAGTGTTAGCGGTTTTTAAGCAACAACTCAGATCTCTCTAGAAAAACAGGAATCAAAATATTACCTTTTTTTTCATATTGGTGCCTTGGAATGATACTTAATATAAGGGAGAAAGTTCTCTCTTCCCTACTACCATCAGCTGAATTTAATCGATACGCATATATGGAAAGCAGTAAAACTACTTTTAAGTAGATTATTTTGTTCTTTCTACATGTTAACATAATTTACATTTATTGAGCAAAAATAAGATGGACATCCTTCTTAGTAAATGTTAGGAGATTAGAAAGGATAGGAATAATATGTAGGTGCATTTAGGCTAATGTAGTTTTAAAGAGTAAGTAATATGTTTTGAATATTTACAAGGTTATTTTAAGAACTAGATACAAACTTCTGTTTCTTGACTAGGTTTTTGGGTTTGGAGAAAGATTTGAGTGATAATGGATTCTTTGTTCTGCCTTTTTTTTTTTTCTTTAAGGAATGAACAAAATGGTTATCAACCACCTAGAGAAGTTGTTTGTGACAAACGATGCAGCCACTATTTTAAGAGAACTAGAAGTAAGTTATTTCTTCGAAGCAAGAAATGTTTTGGTGATGTCAGAAATTAAGTATATATTAACATAGAAGAAACCTCTTAGGATAATGAGGCACTTTTCCCCCCTCAACTTGAATATTTATTATACAGATTTCCCTAATTATGGAGTCTTTAATTTTAACATCTTACCACTTAGATCTGAAAGCCTCCCAAGTTATTAATTTATGGAGAGATTGGTTGTGATAAAAGTACATTTGCTCATTATATCAAATTGAGTATGTTGTCTCGTTCTATAGAGTAGGACACTGAAGTGAATAATTCCATAATGCAGAAGTAGCTGATATTTAAGACAGTGGTTTAAAAAAAATACAAACTATTTCTTCGGCTTTGTGAAAATAGTTGGTGGCATTTTGCTTTGTTCACCTGCAGTTTTGATGTTAAAGAGTCTAGAACAGATAACTACTGGTAAGGTTGTGAGAAAGGTCTGGCACCTGAACATCTGAGAGCCATTCCTCATCTGACTGCTCTGTAGCTGAAAGATACTTTCAACTTCAAGGAATTTTCCTGAACTTAGCTCTTAAAGCATCAGAGCTTAATTTTTTCAAGTGAAACTGTAGATACGTTAACATGTCTCTGATTATCTAAATAACAATGTATTTTTTTAAAATGTGAACAAATTTAATTCCACAAGATGTTTCTGGAAGGACTAGTCATTGTGAGTGTTAATGTTGGACACTGATGATCGGAGGTTATTCAGGGAATATGGGAATATTACTTTAATAAAACCATAGCAACAGGGTGCCTGGGTGGATCAGTTGGTTAAGCATACAGCTCTTGATTTCGGCTCGGTCATGGGATTGGGCTCCCAGCTCAGTGGGTTGTCTGCTTAGGATTCTGTCCCTCTCCCCCCACTCATGTATGCACACACATTCATGCTCTCTCTTTCAAATAAATCTTTATTTTTGCATATAATAAATTTCTGAACTTTATATGCAGAGATGTACGTAGTGGATGACTGACCATCAAAAAAAGATGCAGTTTTAGATTTTCATTTGTATTGATGCATCTGTGCTGATGATCATAGAGGGATTTGGATTGTTTTCTTGTGACCACACTACAATTAATATGTAGCATCGTGATTGAATGGAGTTACCTAGCCCACAGGGAGATTGGAGTCTGTTGATTTAAGAAGAAATGAATATGAAAAACTTCATGTTGCTTTAAGTATCAAATGTTTTGATATTTAAATTCAAATTCCTTCTACCAGGTACAGCATCCTGCTGCAAAAATGATTGTAATGGCCTCTCACATGCAAGAGCAAGAGGTTGGAGATGGCACCAACTTTGTCCTGGTATTTGCTGGAGCCCTTCTGGAACTAGCCGAAGAGCTTTTGAGAATTGGCCTGTCCGTTTCAGAGGCAAGTGTTCATTTTATAATGTACTCCTGTTTAACTTGTGCCTATTTATACAGGTGCTGTAGGAATCATCATTGTAGGAATAGTTAACGTTGAGCAGTTTACTCTGTGCCAGTTATTGTACATGTGCCTTATATGCAGTATCTTACTCTATCCTTACAAGAACCCCCTGAATATGGCCTATTAAAATTGTTTTATTTTGGATGAGGAAAGGGAAACAGAAAAATCTTACAATCTTGTAGCTAACAAGTGACATTAGCATTCAAATTCAGGCCATCATAAAAACCTGCATTCTTGATTAGTGGGCTGTGCCATGATTGCTGTTCTGAAAGTATACTTTCTCGTTTTATGTGGAAAACAAATACCCATATTCTTGGGGTTGCCAAAATAGTTTGTTTTTTTTTTAAGTCATGTCAAAGTTATGTCTTGAAAAAATATTTTTGCTGTTTCTATTTAAGGTCATAGAAGGTTATGAAATAGCCTGCAAAAAAGCCCATGAGATTCTTCCTGATTTAGTATGTTGTTCTGCTAAAAACCTTCGAGATGTTGATGAAGTGTCTACACTGCTTCACACCTCCATAATGAGTAAACAGTATGGTAATGAAGTGTTTCTGGCCAAGCTTATTGCTCAGGCATGTGGTGAGTATATCAGTAGATGAAAAGCTCCAAAATAAAAATGTCGTAATGAGACTTAAGATGTTTGCTCTGTTGTCCCAATATATTCTCTGATAGGTTTCATTTTCTTAACAGTGTCTATTTTTCCTGATTCCGGCCATTTCAATGTTGATAACATCAGAGTTTGTAAGATTTTGGTAAGTTGAGAAAATGCGTCAGTGTTGTCTAAATAGGTCAATTATATTTTACAAAAAGAAAAAATGTTGGTGTTCACCTAAACCTAGTTTACCCCAGGTTTTGAACATTTAGAACTTTGTGCCTTTTGAGGTATCATTTGTAACATTTTGATATTAGTTGGTTAAATTTTATTAAAGACTGTTGATCTGTTATCTCCTCATAAAGTCCTCATTGTTCCGTGACAACTTGAAGGTTGAGAGTAGTGTGTGAAGGAAATTATAAGTCTTGCATTCTTCATATGTGCTAAATTAAAACAAACTTAGAAGCCAGTTTTAAATGAGATAAAGTTCTGTTGCTCTACAATAATAGAATTCACATCTTAATGTTAGTATTGAAATAAGAGTATTTTTTTTTTAATGCTGTGTTTCGGGATGCCTAGGTGGCTCAGGGCGTGACCCTGGGGTCCTGGAATCAAGTCCCACATTGGGCTTCCCGCATGGAGCCTGCTTCTCTCTCTGTGTCTCTGCCTCTCCCTCTCTGTGTCTCATGAATAAATAAAATCTTTAAAAAAAATAAATAAAAATGCTGTGTTTCCTATAGCAAGACTTAAAATTGCAGTTGAGTTTAGCTTATGTAAACATACCTGCTGTGTGTATTTGTATAGATGTATAAATATACCTGCTGTATGTACTTCTATAGATGCTGTGCGTTTTCTGTCTCCATGTCGTGCTCCCTCCTCCCCCATAAATTGTAAGCTTGCAAGATCAGAAACTTTGCTTTGTTCTACCCCCCGTACTAACAGCTGTGCTTGCTGCTGTTGGTGAGGGAGTGAGTGGCTTAGAGCCCTTATTTTCTGTCTTCACTTGCTCCCTGTGCACTGAAGCCCTGCCCCCCCCCCTCCAATAACAGCAGCTCATTCTCAGTGATTTCTACCTCAAGCAGACTGGTGTGTTTTACATCCACTACCCCACTCCTTATTCCCAGGAGTCTGTCCCTTGGTATATTAACTTTATTTGGAAAAGGGTCTTTTTGGTATACACAAAATCAGCAACTGAGCCCTAATACTATTTTCATGAGATATTAATGATTTTCGTATTTCCTCAGGGCTCTGGCATCTATTCCTCTTCTGTATTACATGGCATGGTTTTTAAGAAGGAAACCGAAGGTGATGTAACATCTGTCAAAAATGCAAAAATAGCGGTGTACTCCTGTCCTTTTGATGGCATGATCACTGAAACTAAGGTATGTAGACTTCAAAACCTTGAAGTTAAAGGTAAAAATTTGAGGTTGCCTTTTTAGAGTGTTGTATGATTCTTTGTGAAGAGATTGCTTTGTTTTATAATAACTAAAGATTACAGAATTGTGTCTGTTTCTTAAAATCAAATTCCTATTCTTTTTTGGATCCCTACTTATGCTACCTTTAAAATGGGAGGTGGCGGCAGTGTGGTTTGTGCTCTGATATTCAGCTCCCGATTCCCAGTAGCTCTTAACATGTTCAGCAAAATACTCACCAAGTGCAAGAACTGAGGTGCTCCTCATCATATATTTGAAAATTGAGGTCCTGTAGCATCCTGAAACAAAAACATGCTAATAGAATTTAAAAATGATTGATTTGTTTCTAAAAATTCATGTTAGGTCATTTGAAGTTCTTGTTTACAGGTTATTTCTGTCTTTGTCCCTAGAATTCTTAAAATCTGAGTTGATGGTTTAAAAGTCTCACAGAGGGGCACCTGGGTGGCTCAGTCAGTTAAGTGACAGCCTTCTGCTCAGGTCATAATCTCAAGATCCTGGGATCAAACCCCACATTAGGCTCCCTGCTCAGCAGGGAGTCTGCCTCCCTCTCCCTCTGCCTGCCACTCCGCCTGCTTGTGCTCATGCTCTCTGTCAAATAAATAAAATCTTAAAAGTGTCACAGGTTGTAGATGGGCCAGGGGGAGTCCTTTAGTACACATTCTAGAAACATTCTTGGGAACCACAACAGAATAGTTTTGGTACACTAAAAGCAAAAGACACATGACAGGGCGCCTGCCCGGCATATCTAAAAAATAGCAGCGTTTCTCCAACTTTTCCAACAAAGTGCCTGTCAAAGATGAAAATGCATCAGTTTTGGGAGTGTGAGGGGAGTCTAGCAATAAGTTGAGTTTTTAGTTTCATACTATTTTGTATTGTTTCATAATGCGTATATAATTATTTTCACATTTTCTGCCAAATTTTTATTTCTTCAGTAAAATATTACCTGTGACTTCAAACACCACAGTAGTAAAATGGTTCTAAAGAGCATGTTTGCTTATTTTGCTAGGGAACAGTATTAATAAAAACCGCTGAAGAATTGATGAATTTTAGTAAGGGAGAAGAAAATCTCATGGATTCCCAAGTCAAAGCTATAGCTGATACCGGTGCAAATGTCATAGTAACGGGTGGCAAAGTGGCGGACATGGCTCTTCATTATGCAAACAAGTACAATATCATGTTGGTGAGGTAAGAGCTGCGTTCTCCGAACATGTATTGGAAATTGCCTTTGCTGGTGAAACCCCAAACACCTTCAATACACCATGAATTCATGACTATTTATTTATTTATTTATTTTTTTTAATTTTTAAAAAAATTTATTCATGAGAGACACACACTTAATGACTGTTTAAAAAGGGCAAGTAGAAGATATTGGGTCAAATAATAGCAGGACTTAACTTGAACTAGAGGGACAGGAAACCCTTGTAAGAAAAAGTCCATTTATACTGAGAGCTGAAGGAGCAATCGACAGGTATTATTTGAAGAGGGAGAGAGAAAAGCATTCAGGCAAAAACAGCTTAAGAGACCAGACTCAAGCCTGGTACACACTATCAGAGTGTGGGATCTAGAATGTAACTTCTAATCCATGAACCCATTTATGGGGACACAGGGGACAGCTTATGTACCCATTCCCATCCTTCTCACCACCTGACCGAATAAGCAATGTAAATCCCTTCTCTTCCTTGGGGCTCATGCGATCACCCAGAGTAAAGGAAAAGTTTTCTATATTCTAGGCGTGTCTTAGTGTTTTAGAACTATAATTTGTGACTTTCTAGTGAGACTTGAACTCCCCCAATTCTGGACTAATGCCATGTACACCTGTGTCTGGATTGCACTGTGCAGTCCAGATCTATTTGGAGCTTAAATTCAGAATCCAAAGAATGTCATTTGGGAACCAGTGCAGAGTTTCCCCTCTCATCTCTGCATTTGATTATGTTATTTGATGGAATTAAAACTTCTATTTTAAGGTCTTTGGGTTTTTTTAAAGGTTGAATTCAAAATGGGATCTCAGAAGGCTATGTAAAACAGTTGGTGCTACAGCTCTTCCTAGATTGGTATGTATTTTGGACATTAAAATGTAGTTGAGCCTTTTGAATTATTTTTATTACAACAGTCATTTTATTTTAGACTCCTCCAGTCCTTGAGGAAATGGGACATTGTGACAGTGTTTACCTCTCAGAAGTTGGAGACACACAGGTGGTGGTTTTTAAGCATGGTATGTAGAAATGGTCAAGTATGTTTATGTTAAGTGTGGGATGTTCATTTGCTCATATTAATACATTTAAATTTTTTAACAGAAAAGGAAGATGGTGCCATTTCTACCATAGTGCTTCGAGGCTCTACAGACAATCTGATGGATGATATAGAAAGGGCAATAGATGATGGTGTTAATACCTTCAAAGTTCTCACAAGGGTCAGTATTAGCAATAATATAGTAATTTGTAAGGCTTCAAACAGTTGGCAGACAACTTCAAAATAAATGATTTCTGTAAAAGCGAAGTACCTTTTTTACTTAAGACTGAAGTGTCCATTGTTGATGAGTATGATAGTTTTCTAAGATGATTATGCAAAGAAATAGCAAAACAAGGCTTTTGATCTTAACTGGGTTGGTTTTGATTTTAAATGTACCTTTAGTTGCTTAAGCATTATTTTTAGTGCCGTGTCTGTGGAAATGCAGGGGGAGGTATTATGTGCTGTTTCCATTCTTAACTTTGGTTCTTCCTTTTCATATACCAGACACAATATACCCAGATCACTCCATTGTTAAAAATTTGTAATTAGGACTTGGGAAACAATGCCTGTTTAAAAGCTTTAGTCTGGTGGACTACAGAATTGGAGAAGATTAGAAAACTTATGAATTGATTCTTAATAAAAAATAATTTCCTTTACTCTATATTTTAGGATAAACGTCTTGTTCCTGGAGGTGGAGCAACAGAAATTGAGTTAGCCAAACAGATCACATCATACGGAGAGGTATAGCTTCCTCTGTATAAACTTTCATTGTGTTCCTTGAATAAAATACATTGCTAAGCACATTTTTGTTTTAGACACGTCCTGGACTTGAACAGTATGCCATAAAGAAGTTTGCTGAGGCATTCGAAGCTATTCCCCGGGCACTGGCAGAAAACTCTGGAGTTAAGGCCAATGAAGTAATCTCTAAACTCTATGCAGTACATCAAGAAGGAAATAAGAACGTCGGATTAGATATTGAGGTATTTGGGGAGAAGAAAAAAAAACACTATGAACTTACTTTGTGAACATAAAACATACGATGGAACTAGTAAATTTCAAGGCAAAGTCAGAAAATGTTCTGATTTGTAAGCAAATGATTTTCATAACAATAAGCTTTGACAGAGTTTGTCGGATACTGTTTTCCTTTAAAGAGCCTTTGTTCTATAGTGTATGGGGGGGTACTTTTACCTGGCAACTTCCTATGTAAGGAGCTGTGTTTTTACTGCTGAGCTAAACATTTTCACATTACACGATTTAAAGTGAAAGAATGAAAATTGTTTTTGTGCTAACAGGCTGAAGTTCCTGCTGTAAAGGACATGTTGGAAGCTGGTATTCTAGACACTTACTTGGGAAAATACTGGGCTATCAAGCTGGCTACGAATGCTGCCATCACTGTCCTTAGAGTGGATCAGGTGAGTGACAAGTGAATTTTTGATCTTTAAAAGTACTAATTTTTACCTGGTTCAGTAGTCTTTTTTCATGGAACTGATTATTCTAGCCAGAGGTATATTCTTTTATTTTTCATTTTATTTTATTTTAAGATATTATTTATTCATGACACACACACACACACACACACACACACACACACAGAGGCAGAGGCAGAGGCAGAGGGAGAAGCAGGCTCCTTGCAGGGAGCCTGAGGTGGGACTCGATCCCAGGTCCCCAGGATCACGCCCTGGGCTGAAGGCCGGCGATAAACCGCTGAGCCACCCGGGCTGCCCAGTTTTTCATTTTAAAAATGTTAAGGTGCCCCCCCCCCCCAAAAAAAAAGTGTGGGTTTTTTTCTGTTACAGTTTTAAATTGTACTTCGTATATTTCAGCTAGAATAAATTATTTCTCCAGTGAAAGAGACCTTTGCCATTTTTAAACTGGAATGGGTAAAACAAGTTTAAGTTCATAGTTTTCAGACATTTTTTAGCCTAAGGAACCCCTTTATACAAATAACATGGAGAAGGGGTCCACTGCGTCCTAATGTGGAAGACCCATAAAGCTCAGAAGTATGCATATGCCACCAACTTAAGGAAAACGAAACCTCTAGTTGTTCATGGAGAGGATGGATCCTAGGTGCATAAAATTCTTTCTGCTGTGACAAATTACATCTTGAGGAACTAAAAGTGTTAAAAGTCATAATATTTTTGCCATTTCTTTTTTGCAGGGGATGGTGGGAAGGAGACTGTAGGCAAAGAGGAGAGTAGTCAAGACTATTCTAGGTTCAGATAGAAGCCTAAATTCTCAAAAGGTGTTTTTCTTGCAAAAGTTTTCTAGTAAGCAGTGAAATCCATTTTCCTACAGAATTCTAAAACTGATGGTTAAGCAGTGAGTTATGTATAAGCACGTAATAGAAAATTGTAATCACAAGGGGCATGGTTATAAATCCATTAGGTAAAAACCATGCCAAATTAATCTTGGGAGAAGCAAGTTAGAAGTAAAAATTCATGGAAAGGAAATTAAGACTTATTCTAAGCATAACAAGGACCAGTTGATTGTAGTAAAACCTTCTGCCTCAGTGAAAGGAAGACCTTTTTTCTTAATTTTGGTCCTTGAGAGGACCAAAAAGTAGAACTGAATATCCAGTCTCAACTCACTGGAAATAAATTGGATGTTCATGTCCTGGATATATTATTAATAGGGTGTTTTTCTCTCAGTGTATTAGGTAGTTTCCAGTAGAAAAAGATGGTTTTGGAGTAACAGTGATAACACAGGCCTAAGAAAATGGCTGTTCTAAAATAAAAGTTAGCATGTGGCTAAGCATAAGGGAGAATAAAAATAGGGGACAGGAGAAGCTACTAAGTACATGGAAGCATGGGGTAAACTGGAATTCTAATGGTGGAAGTTCCTTAACTGAGGAACTTTTTGAATGTCTGTTATCCAAGTGAGACAAAGGCACTTCTCAATTTTGGGTTTTAAACTGGGAAGCCTTTGTTTTGTTTCATGGTAGAGCGCGGGTTGTTCATTGTGCGTCTGTGGCCGTTCCTAAATTATGTATGTGAAGAACCCACCGGACTACCAGTAACCAGTTTACTATAATGAACTTGTACTTTTCAAGATAGTTATGACTAATTTTGTATAGTATGTGTTCGGGAGCGGGACTTAGAAACCAAGTTTTAAGTGTTGAATAATGTAGACCTGGGGTTCATCTTTGCTCAAATGTTTGACTAGTTCTGAAATTATAGTCCTCAAATCAACAGCATCAAGATCATGTAAGAATTTGCTAAAAATACAAATAAAATCTCAGGGCCCCAGCAGACCCACTGAATCAGAAATTCTGAAAGGAGGCCCAAGACCTGTTCTTGGTTCTAAAACTGTTCCTAATCCCTTTAATTCAGTCTGACCTTAACCTCAATTAATAAAATGTTACGTGAAATATTTCAAGTTAGATTTCCTATAGAAGCTTCTGAAAAGGGTCGTTGAATCTATTAGAGGTGGTAGTGAAGATGTTTTATAATCTGTGTTGCTGGAGACACAAGCCAGACCCCTTGATGTTGTATAGATCTTAGTCCTCTAAATTTGGTTAAGCAACGAATAGTTATTTTCAGTTTTGAGATTGAGAATGTACATTAGAGTCTGAGAGTTCTGCTTTGAGGAAAGCCAGCTAATTTAATTTAGTTTGTCCCAATTTTATTTGAGCCCAAAGCTGCCACTATTTTTTTCTCCCAAAAAATCCTTTAAAAATGCTAGATGGTTCTACTTGGAACAAACTTAAGGCATTCTAGATAAATTAGGGGCTGCTGTATGTTCTTTTAGGTTACATATTTCGGTAATTATGAATACACATTTCCCGCCACTTGAATGGTTTTCATTTACAGATACCAGGAAATTTCAGTCTTGAACTTTTGTATATATCTTTATTTATGTACCAACCACTTTAGATTATAATGGCAAAACTGGCAGGTGGACCTAAAGCTCCTAAACCACAAGGAAACTGGGATAAAGATGATTGGCAAGACGAACTCCGTATATAAATAGCAAATCAGGTGCCAAACTGATTTATACTAGTAATGCATGCAGGTATTTTTCACATTTGGCTCATAGGGTTATTGAGTTACTGAAGTGCACGTGTTGGGATGCCCTTCACTAACATGTGTGGGTTTTGTTGCTGTTAAGGTCCACAGAAGCCGGCAAAGCATTGCGGGAAGCTAACAGCTTTGTGGGTAGTGTCTCGTGTGCCGTATGTAAGACTGCTGTTACTGAGAGGACTGCTTCATCTTGAATCAGTCTAATAGAAAAAGATTCTTTCTCTTCATTTTAAAGGTAGAGTTCCTAAGTATGTGCTTGTGGTTTTTATTTTCTCAGATCATCATGGCAAAACCAGCTGGTGGGCCCAAACCTCCAAGTGGGAAGAAAGACTGGGATGAAGACCAAAATGATTGACTGGCTTAGTTTTTTACTGTAGGTGAAGACTACATTTGTAGTAGTAGTCTAGGAATTGCCTGATGTTTTCATATTTTACTTAAGTTAAGAAGAAGTGTTTTGTGTTTATATCCTCAGCTGGATGATAAAATAAACGTTGTTGCTGTCAAAGCCTCATTGTCTGATGAGCACTGTTCTTCTATGTAAATTCTCTGTCTCAGCCCTGGTAATGAAATTAGCGGGGGGACATCGGGCAAGCCACTTAAGTAATTAGGGGCCAGTTCCAGCATATACCTCGCCTGCTGACGTTTGGAACACAGCCACGCTCATGTACTGACGTATGGTCTGTGGCTGCTTTCTGTAAGGAAATAGCAGAGTAAAGTAGTGGTAATGGAGACCAAGTGGGTCCCTTTACAGGAAGTCTGTTATCTCCCAGACTGGATTCCAGTTTTTTGACAGCTCTGCTCTGGGAATTCTGAGACTTGAGGACTTGTTTTAGTACCAATGAATGATTTGTTGAATGGCTTACTTAAAATACAGTCTAGTAGTAGAGTATAAAAGATACTTGTAATACAATTGAATATATATAATCTGCTAATGGAGATAAATTAAGAAAGTCAGTTTTTATAAAGTAGATCTTATTTTTTTTTTAAGATCAGTAAGGAGTTTTGAAAAAACATGAAAGATTAACTGGTTTTATGGGAATATGTGCTACTATACATATTGGTCATATAAGGTCTTTAACACTGAAATTTTATACTTAAAATTTATATTTTTGGCATTTGAAAGGAATTGGGGAAGCAGTAGGACTGACTGGATCTTAGATAAAGTCAACAAGGGTTATGAGTGATGAAGTTTATAGACAAGCTTGGTATTCCTTAAGGCTTTTTAGGATAGTAAGCAACTTGGAAATGCTGGCAGGCTTGGGTAGAAGGACATTTTCTCTAGCATGCTAGCACATTAATGGGTCCTGATACCAAATTACTTAAGTCTCAGGAGTGTCTACCTTGGGTCAGTTAACAGTTGCATAGAACAAATGCAGTTAGGCCTACACCCCAGCTTAGGTACACTGTATGACATCAGAATCGTAGATACAGGTTATTTCTTCCAATTTTATACTATTGCCAGTATCAAATGTCTATGCTTACATAATCAACACTTTTAAAAATACATTTGAAGTTTAATTAGGCAGTCTGAAACATTTTTTAAATGTTACCTGCTAGGGTTAAGCACACAACTTAAAATTTTCCAAGTAATAAAACAAATTTTGGGGGTAAGTCAGTTTATTAATGTTACAACCCACCACCCAGACATATTTAAGCACAGAGCACTTAAGGAATTCAAATCCTTTGCAGAAACTGGAAGCAAGAATAAAAACCACTATGACAATACAAAACCATTGTAAATTTTTAGGTATTTTTCCCTTCGATATTTTAACAAACATGATTTCTTCTGGGATATGTTTAATTTTAAGTGAACATGATTTTACAGTTAGTCTTTACTTCTTTATTATCATTAATTACAGCCATTTAAAAAGCCATAGACTTGTTTCTGGAGAGATCACTTTTTGAAACTATTATAATACTCTCTCATAAAATAGGAGGTACGCTTGTGAGTTCAGTACTTTAGTTGTAGGCACAGCTTGCACATGTGTATCACTGATGTGGAACCACTGCCCTTTGGTTGACTGCATTTCAAAATCTGTCGAGAAAATATAAATGGAAAGATTCAAGTTTCATTATTTTTTGGTTTTGCCATAATCTGAATTCTAGAATTTTCCAAGACCTCTTACCTTGTGGAATATCACCATGGAGAACAAGATTAGAAAGATGACTATTTGCAGCTCTTGCCTTGGCATAGGCAGTATAATGCCCCGACCTCATGGTACCACTGTGTTCAACGACTCCGTATAACGAATACAGTACCCTTGTATTTTCCTCAGCAACATTCTTTCAAAGTAAACAGAATTCAAGTTAGTTCTAGTCCCATTTATAGATGCCTGTGGCAAGATCAATTTATGTGGAGGGTTTCTAACCTTTACTTGGAGAATGTAGAAATCATTAAGCCTGACCTCAACTACTATTTTCTCTACATTTACCCAGCCTGAGTAGTGAGTGTCACCATTCTCTGCTAAATCAGAAGCCAGAGGCCACCTGCTCAGATACTTAAATAACTGAACTTGCCAGTTTCCACAGGAGTCCTGGGTTGTGATAATGGCAAAATACCTCAACGGCTCCATCATTCCAGTTCCTGCCCAGACAGTAAGCCTTCTTAAGAGCAAGAGGATAGTGTTCAAGTTGTGTTGAAACCACCCCTTACACGTGTCCCCTAGACGTGCGGCTTCTCAAATGTTCACTTTCACTGTCTAAACCGTGGAGGCTGCTTATTCTTTTAATTAAGATCCCATATGCTATACAATAGATTGGTAACAGGGAAAAACGTTCTCCGAGCTGGGGGCCACATTCAGACGACTTCCACTTAAGTTCTCTTGTAAAAAATTCTGAATGGGGCAACATTGTCCTTCCACAGTTCTGGCCTCTCTTCAAATCTGTGGCCCCCTAGTCACTGAAGAACTTCATGTTTTACCTCAAATCCGGTCGGTCGGCTTCCTCAGGGAATTCAGTATTCAATATACTTCCCAGGACGTCTGCCGCCAGCCCATTTTAGCTGCCACACCCAGCACTCTACTGTGATGGGTCCTCACTCGGAACTATGGCTACAAGTCTTCCTACTTTTCTAGCCTCAGTCCACAATGGTCCCATTCTTCCACTTCTCATCTCACCTGTCTCCTCCCTCCAACCTAACTGGATCCTCCAGTCCTCATTTTCTCTGGCCTCATTTCCTGACCAAGTCTGTGTCTTCACTTCTCCTAATGGCAGTGGAATGGTAGTGTGAGCACAGCCCCTCCCCCACCCCCCCAGACCTACCACTGCTCACGTGACACTGCACATTAAAGCCGCAGAACTCGGACCACATGTGTCAGTCCTACAATCTCTCGCCCACCAGCAGCTGGCAAGCATACTGAGTGATGAGAAAACCCTACTCAAATCTACAGCAAACCCTTCCCATCCCCAAAGACAGCTGCCACTGCTAGGAAGCAAAATGACACAGCCTGCACATGGGTAAATTCACGGAGGACTCATTGGGATCCCCCCATCACTCTGATATGGTAACTTCTTTAGTTAGCTCCCTAGTTCCGTGGATTTCCTTCACAGAAACAGGCCCACACTTAACCACTGCTTTAGCCTCCGTGGATACCCCAGCCCTTTACTATTCTCTGCAGTTGACCTCACCTCCCACTTCAGGAAAACGGAGATATAATCTACCCAAGTCTAAATTGCCCATTCTTGGGAAGATGAAGTATCTCTCCCTTTTGTTCAGAGACAATACTCCAATGTAGTGTTGCTAAGCTCTTCTGGCCTCCAGGATCTTACTCAATTAACTCTCTTTTCTGTATCTTCAATTTGTAGATTTTCTCTTAGCCTACCAACCTTCTTAAGTCTCCCAGACTTAAAAAAAAAAAAAAAAAAAAAAAATCATTGATCCACTACTTTTCAACAAAGCCTCTGATATATCTGCATGCTTTATTTCCAATATTCTCGTTCATTTCTCAATTCATTGAAGTCACCAACGCTTCTTTAAAAATTTACCATGACCTCTATACCATCTAATCCACAAATACTTTCAAATTCTTTTTCTATGATACACTGAGGCCACCTAGTCCTCTCCTTGAAACTTGAACACGAGGCAATGTCATTTTAGGCAAACAATGGATTCCTAACAACCTTGTGTTTGAACTAATCCAACAAAAAGTATTTCTGTTTACCAGCAAAAGTGGCCCTGCCCCATGGTGACAATCTGAAATTACAATTCACCCTACCCACCAGCTCTGAAATACCTTTTGCGGAGAATTTTAAATTTTTAAATCGGGAGGGAGGACAGGAGAATTTCTATCATTTCAAATTCTGCACATAAAGTAAGCTATTCAGGTTTACACTGAAGCATTTGAAATCAGAATATAATACAATACTATAGCTTCTCTGTCCAAATTCTGCAACATGGAGATACATTGAGATCATTGGTAATGTCCTCCTCTTCTACATATGCCTCTTACATTCAGATGCTCACCAGAGTTGCCATTAAGCACCTCTTCTCTTTCTCCATGCTCTACACAGGATAGATTATCCTCAGTTTTAACCACAACCTATGTATTGATTTCCAAATCTTTATCTCCGAACCTAACCCCTCTGCCCTATGCCTCAGACATGGACATCCAAATGTTTTCCAAAGCCCCTTGAGTATTTCAAAAATAAAAGAAACTCAATGTACCCGAAACCAAAGTCATTATCCTTTCTCCACCTCCCAACCTGCTCTTCTTCCTGTATTTCCTACTCAGCTAATGGTACTCCTATCTACCCAGCTGCCTCGTCACTCAAGCCAGGCCTCAGGAATCATGCTCAACACCTCTTTTTGTGCCACCCGTAACCATCCATTTCAAGGCCTCTTCCTCATCTTACAGAGCCAATCCAATCATGAGTCTGGTTAATTTTATCTCCTGAAATATTCTTTCAATCTCGCCCTTTTCTTCCCCTAGGTGAAGCCCTCACCACTGACTAAATTAATTCAACAGCCTCCCGTCTGTTGAGGACAAGAGCAGCTTTCTCTCTAGTCTTTTCCTCTAAAATCCAGCCTCCATGCTTCAGCAAGTAACCTGTGTAATATACACATCTGGCTATGTCACCCCACTGCTTTAAACCCTTCAGTGGCACCCTACTGCATACCTAATAAAGCCCAAGTTCCTCAGCATGATAATCCTCCAAACCTCATTCCCATCTCCCTTCTCTGGTTTCACCTCCCAGTGTTCTCTAGGCTTTGTACTACTGTAAGCTCTACAACTGCTTATACTGCTAGTCCTCATCACATCATTTTATACATCTTTGCTCTAGTTGTTCTGTTTCCTCTGCCTGGAAAACTTTTTTTCCTCTTGATCCATCACACTAACTCTTACTTCTTTAGGTAGTGGTTAAGGTGTGATCTACTTCACAGAGCCTTCTCTGAACCACCAACATACTGGGTTAAGTGCATACCACCCTCCTCTGTCTATACTATATTCAACGATATTAAACTGAAATTAATATATCTGCTGATCTTTAGTTTTATACCTTTGGCTTCCAAGACAATGTCTGCCATAATAATATAGATTGAAAAAAAAATCACTGAACTGAAATCTAATGTTCAAAATGATTCATCCAAAAAAAAAAAAAAAAAAAAAACACCAAAATGATTCATCCCAGATCTCGATATTATAATGGTACAAAGATCAAAGACCCACTCTACTCAGTCATTCTTATCAACTTCTTACTTAAGTGAGTTACTATTGGGAGTATCTGGTAAATAAAGTATGATTTCCCTTTGGAAAGATTTTCCCAAAAAGACCACTCTCACTTACCTTACACTTAAGGGTACAAAAAGGAGCCAAATCTAAGATTTCCGGAAATTTTATGTGTTTGTTAACTTTACGTAGGTTAAAACCAGCCTAAAAAAGAGAGATAACAGACTGAGTTGTTTTCCTGGGAAAGCTATATACATTAAGTAAACTGTAGTCCCACACCAATGCACAAATGAACACCAATAGCCAACCCTAGTTCAATCTTCTCAGGAGACTCTTCTTTCTGACTACTAAATAATTTCTGCTAAGTGCACACAACACACACACACCAACACGTTAAGAAATCTGCTTTCGTGGATGCCTGGGTGGCTTAGCAGTTCGCGTCTTTGGCTCAGGGTGTGACCCCAGAGTCCCAGAATTGAGTCCTGCATCAGGCTCCCTGCATGGGGCTCCCTGCATGGACCCTGTTTTTCCTCCCTCTGCCTGTGTCTCTGCCTCTCTTTCTGTCTCTCTCATGAATAAATTTAAAAAAAAAAACAACAAAATCTGCTTCCAGAAATCTGGTTCAGCTGGTCAAGTGTCTGACTCTTGATCTCAGCTCAAGTCTTGATCTCAGGGGTTAGGGGCTCAAGCCCCAACGTTGGGCACCACACTGGGTATGGAGCCTACTTTAAAAAAAAAGGGTGGGGGAGCAAGCTGTTCCCATGAGAAAATTCTGTGTTTCTGCTCTAGCCACCCAGAAAAGCCAGATTAGATCAGAGGTTTTGAGTGCTTAAAACTCAGCAACAGCAGAATGCTTTTCCATGGAGCACATACTCTCAGCCTCCTTCTCTAAACAAGCTTAGTGCTTGGTTCACAGAGATCCACCCAATTAGTCAAACCCATACACCAACCATGGGAGGGAAAACATTCTAAAAGTACTTTGGAAATTTGGAGTTGAATTTAAAACTTGTACTGCTTACAGCAAGTCTTCCAGAAAAGACAGGGTCACCAAAATGACAAAAATCTGAGTTATCAATGTCTTTTTATCAAGGGTCAGTAAAAATAAGGTACTACAGACAAAACAGAAAAATACTACTAATTTTCTTAGGTGTGAAATACAGCTAGTAAACTGGATTTATTATTTTCTAACCTGAAAAAAAGCTTAGAGTAAGATGCTAATTTTACTCAAAAGAACAACATGAGTTTTAGTAAAACTGAAGAAAAATCGTGCCTATATTTCTCCTCCACCTTGACAGGCATCTTCAACTAAGCTTTCATCATGCACAGGTATATATTTCTTACTTCCCTACTTTTTTAAAGCTAGAATAAAGAAATAACAAAAAACCAAAGAAACACAGTAATATGGTGGGACAATAATAAATAAAGCAAGTGTTACATATTTAAAATAAATTTGAGGTAACAAAGGGGTACCTGCTGAAATCTCTTTAAATGAAGAGTAAGAACAGGAGGAGCAAGAGAAATTAGCATCTGCTTTTTGGCATTGGTATAAACACGTTTCCTTTCACCTAAAGAAAGAAATTTTAGTGTGAAAATCATCTTCAACTTCTAAAGCATTCACATTTGCTATAAAATAATTTTAAACATCTAACACAATTATCTCTAAACTTTCTGGAAAGGACCAGATAATAAATATTTTGGGCTCTGTGGACCAAGAGGCAAAATCAAGGACATTTTGTAGGTATCACTAAAGATTTCCACAAATTCCCACACATTTTTACTGATGTAATTCAAAATACAGCCATAACTGAGTAAAACTACTCTATTGAAGAGAAGACCGGAATTATTTTTGGAGAGATACCATTTAATTAATTGGGACTCAAAGTTAGTATTTTCTACCACCAAATCATTTCCAAATGTTCATCAATAAAAAACATTTCAAGACACCATACAAGAACCTGACTGTGGACAACAGTTTACCTATGTCTGCTCTAAAGCAAATACAAATGCTATAAAATCAACACAAATATTTTCTTATGTTGACGTGCAAATAAAAAGCTAGACCTTAAAAAGTTTCAGTGATTCTAGTAAGAATCCTTAGGAAACCATAATCCCTCCTTAACCCACTTACCCAAGCTCAAAAAGGGGGGGAGGGGGAGAGAGGAAAGGGAATTATCAATATTTTTCTGTTCTATATTTGATGAGACTAGGAGAGAGCACTGTCCTCCCAGCACCTTGCACTGGGCATGCCACAGGAGTGCACTGATGAGATGCAGTGTAGCTTCCTGCATGCAAGGGAGAGGAGGATCATCACAAATGCTGACCGGAAACTGAGGATACAAAGAAATAGCCATTATCTGTTAAAGACCTGTTGCAATAACAACCCAGTGGGATGATTTACCCACAGAGAAAGGTACTGGAGAGCAAACTGTCCCACTCTATCTGCTGTTCGGCCACCACAAGGTATTGGCCACTTCAATCTGTTTGTCCAACCTTCTGTTAAAATATTTACACAGGGGAGGAACTTACTTGATGCCATCCGAATCCTGATACAATTAAAATAGCAGTTTTCTACCTACGCCGCCCAAAATGTGCCCCTGAACACTAATTTCACTTTCAGTGAGAGAACGTAAGTACCTTTTATGTTTGCCTTTGGTCCACTATACTGTCTCCGCGTGCACACTTCACAAAGCAGTTTATTTGCATCTCGAAGTTTCTCATTTCGGGTGAACTGATATAAACAATGTTGGATGGAACACTCATCAGTATGGAAAGCTTCCCTGTTTGCAAGAGTACAGAAAGCAGTTTCTGGATCTTCGTTTACAACTTCATACACCTTGGTCCCAGGAGAATGACTCTCATTCAGAATCTCTATATTTATTTCATCAGGTTGAAGAGCAGCATTCAAGTTAAGGTTCCTGAAACCACTGGAAATGTCCACTTCTCCACTGCTCCCTTCTGTCAGATAGGCACCGTTTAAATTCCTAGTACATTCAGTGGGAGAAGATTCCAAAACCTCCAGATCATTATCCATGTTGACATTGTCCATATCTACTTCCTCTGTGGATTTTTGATTGTCAATTACACTTTCTATCATTTTTTCTTGGCCATTCAAATCTTTCTGGTTAACACAATATTCCTTATGTGTAATTTCCTCTTCTGAGATATGGTTAGATTTAACATCCACTTCTCCCTGAAGTGACATTTCAACCTCACATTCATTATCTTCAGGATGGTCAATGGTGCAGATATCATTTAAATGAAGAACTTTTCCTTGAATTTTTTGTTGCCTTCGTTGGTTCTGTGCAAAAAGCATACAACATTATAAAAAATGGGGGGGAGGGGGAGCATACATATACCACATCAGGTTTTCTTGATTATCAATCAAACATAAGTTTATAAGGAAGAGTGCACTCCCAAATTCTGAAAATAAAACTTCCTTTATTATCAGGGATGAAATAAATTATGAAGAAAGTTCTTTAACTGAAGGCAGGAATAAACCATCACCAATTGTCAAAATACTGTCACACAGGGCAAATAAAAATGTGCAAGACATGGTCGGTGTTCTAAGTGAAGTGACCTAGACAGAGTAGGAGCCTAGAAAGACACTGTCAAGCCCAAACAGCCACGTAGTAAACCACGTGGGGAGTGTGACTACACAAACAGCAGGAAGGGATGTGTCCATGTGAGTCATGATTATTGGGTCATGGTTTAACTGAAGGAAGAAAAAAGAAACTGAAAACAAAGATGCACAAGTACAGGACTGCTTTGGGCAGGATGGAGGAAAACATCCCAGGAAACAAATGGCCCCCAATTAGGAGGAAGCAAGGAAGTCTCATGAACAGAGGACAATAAAGGACTTCCCTCCTAAAATGATTTTATTTGCCATTTGCAGCCTACTCCCAAGTAAAGTAGGGAAAAAGGCATTTCACTGACACTCCCTGTCACTGGAATGCCTAAAGATGTATGGTAAAACAACAGTCTCCGTGAGGCTAATCTGTAATACCAGGAGGCCAAAGGACACAGACAGGACACAAACATTTTCCAATGTGCTTCAGCTACAAACAGTTGTAACATGAAAGGAAAACAGAGAAAGGATATAAGCAAATACTGCAAAGAAGAGGGAACACAGATGGCTCAAATATAAAAATATACTTTACTTATATTAAAATAAATGGAAAATAAAACTGCACTGAGAAAATATTTTCCATCTTTGAAACCAGAAATCCAGAAATTTGATAACACACGTCTGTCAAGGATAAAGAGAAACAGCAAGTCTCATTGTTGCTGGTGGGAATATAAATTGATACAGCCTTTGTGGAGGGCAATTAGGTAACATTGATCAAAACTACAAACGCCATCCCTCTTTTCAAACTGTGCCCTACTGATGACAAGGGTATAGGATGATTCACTGCGGCACTGGCTGTTATACAGTTAAAGACTACAAACAACCTAAATCAATAGAGAAACGGTGACATGAACTACAGTACATCTATAAAGCAGAATGCTATACAGCTGTTTAAAACAATGGAATCTTTGTGTCCTGAAATGGAGAAATCTCCAAGAATCTGAATCAGTAGAAACAAAACACAGAGTCCAGAACAGTGTGTACAATATTTTAAAAATGAGGGGGGAAAAACAAGACTACATATTTGTATTTTATCGTATTTTCCAAAACAAACTCCAGAAGAACACACAGGACACTAATGAAAGGGGTTATCTGTTATAAAAAGGATAGGGGTGGTGGAGGACTTTCATACTGTGTCTTTATATATTTTTAAGTTTTTGAAAGTCAATGTATTAAGAACTCAAAAAATTGTTAAAAATGAACTAAAACTCTTAAAAAGTTCTCACAAGTAGGGGTGCCTGCAAGGCTCAGTCGGTTGAGTGTCCGACTCTTGATTTCGGCTCGGGTGGGGATCTCGGGGTTGTGGGGACTGGGTCCTGCATGGGGTCAGTGCTGGGCGGGGTGTGGAGCCTGCTTGGGATTCTCTCTCTCCCTCTCCTTCCACCCCTTCCCCTACCCCACCCCTACTCTCACTCTCTTAAAAAAAAAGTTCTCAAAAGTAATGCAGGGTTAAAAAAAACGCACAACCTTTTCTATCATTCAGACTTCAGATTCAATAGTTGCAAATATAAATTTATAAAAATCATAGTTTTCTTCCTAGTTACCCACCTTGGCTTGCTTTTTGGCTTGCTTCTTTGCTTTTTTCTGTAAGTGCTTACTTGTTCCTGAAGGAATGTCACTCCTTTCTTTCATGTAACTGTCATTATCTTTCTCCTCCTCGCTCTCTTTATCTTCATCCTCCATTGTCTTTTTCAAATTTTTTTCATTTATACTCTTCTTACCGTTCTTAAAATACGGGCCAAAAATAAAATTTTACAACTACTGTTTGGTGAAGAGATTTCATGTTACCTAAATATTTTTCTACTCCTATTTCACACTGGATTTACTTTCCACAATGTTTGAAAATATATCCAGGACAAAACTCTTTCATCTCCAAAGAATCTAGAAAGCAATCTTCAAATACTGAGAAAACAAGCCAACAAACAAAACAGTAAAAAAGGCAACTTCACATGCCAGCAAAATAGAAAGGAATACCATGCATTTTATCAGATACGTGCTGCATCCCACAATAATTATGCCACTTTCTAAAAGCAGTTTCTGTTTATCGGTGATTTACTTGTCCCACTACAGACATTCCTTTTTATCCTTTTCCTTCTTTCCACATAAATGAGTTTTAGAGAAAGACAAAATAAATTTGGTAAGACTTTAGTCACTAAGTAATACTGATTAAAGGGACCCCGAATTCATATGAAGTTGAATAATGATTTATCCAATATTCATAACAGGTTCTCTTTTTCCAACCACTACTTGATTGGAACTGAATTAATATGACTTAAAACTGAGATACAGAGCATGTATGAACTGAAGACTGTAAAGGATTTGTTTTTAGTCTTAAATAATGAAAAAAAAATAGTAACTTTTAATATGAAAAAGACATTTCCCCAATATGCTAACCAATCAAGCTAATCATCTATAAAGAATTCTAAACACACCATCTACCTTCTTTTAAAATAAAAAAGCATTTACCCCAATTTTTATTCAAACCTTTAAAATTCTTCTATCTCAAATACATTTTAAAAAACTCCTCCAAGGCCTAATGTACAAACTTGGAAAAAGTGACAAGGCTTCCCTCATAAAATCTAACACAGAGGGGGGGAAAAATCTATAAATAGATTTTTATTTACAAAATATAAATATAAAAATAAATAATATTTATATATTTAAATATAATATTTATATTAAATATTTATATTTAATAATATAAAATATAAATAAATAAATAAATTCTTAAGTCTTACCTGATCATCTAAAACCGGTAGAGACAAATCAAGGAAAGATTCATGAACCAAGGAGACCTTAACCAACCAAAAAGAAAACGTAAAAAGGAAGGAAAAGATTCATTTTAGACATTATAGAATAAGATCATGGAGGGGGAGGGGTTGTTACATTTTAAATTACATTCTAAGGAAAATGATAAATTACACAGTGTTGAGGGCTTTGGGTTAGGAGAAATAAATTAAAATGTTAAACTAACTTCTTTCAGGTATAAGAAGTGTTCACAGTCCCAGGAAAGAACTATGCAGATTTGGGCAGTCCAACAAAGAATCCTTATGAACCTACGCATTTGTTTTTGAAAGATACAACTGATTAACTATACTCTATTAATATTAATGAAAAAATGGAGTCCATAGTACATCAACTTACAGTTCTGCATTCATCACACATGATTGTACTAGTTAGTTCACCACCGAAGATGCGGTCCACAAAACTTGGTACAGATTTTTTCTTTTCATAATCTAAAAAAGGGAAAAGAAAATTTATCAATTACCCTTATATAATTATTTGAATAAGTTAAAACTATTTACTTCCCCATCTAACCCTAAAATTTTATTTTTTATTTCCTATCCCACAAGTTTTCTCTGTTCATAATTACCATTTTATTTTTATGCTATAATCGGCAACATCTACTCTACTTTTGAGCATAACATGATTTAACACAATCATGTCTCATGAAAAAGAAAAAGTTCTTATCATAGATCTAATCAGTAGAAAATAACTATGCAAGTCAGTGAGACTTTCTATATATCAATACCCATGCTAGTAAGATGAACAGATGGGGCCAACCTGGATGGTAGTCTAGATCACTTCTAGATCTACCACTCTAATAATATTTAGCAAAGAACTCAAGAGAGAATGTACTTGCTTTTAAGCTCTTAAGACTGAACTTCATTCAAAACCAAAAAAACAAAAACAAAAATCAGGAAAATGTTTCAGACAAAATCTTCCTTTTAATTTTTCTGTTCCCAGAAATAATCTTGGTACGTTTAGTATAAGGTGACAATTTTACTACCTGGTCACCCAATTTTCTAAATACATGAAATGTAGAAGAGCCTTATTCAAATGGCAAGCGTGTCCATTTATAGAGAAACATATTTAATGACAGCGCCAGCAGGGCAGGATTCTCTCTGTTACTAGTCTGGCCCTAAAGGGCACGAAGGAGGCACACAGGTGCTACATATTGATTCTAAACTATGCTTCACAAGAATCCGGCTGGCTCAGTTAATAGAGCATCTGATTCTTGATCTCGGGGCCATGAGTTCAAGCCCCACAAAAAACATACAAAAAAAACCTGCACTTTACAATACAGTAGCCACTAGTCACTTGTAATGATTTAAATTAAAATTAAATAAAGATAAAAATTTAGTACCTCAGTCATCTCCGTCACATTTCAAGGGCTAAATGGCCACGTGTGGCTAGTGGCTACTGTATCAGACAGCATAAATATGCAAGAGTTCTACTATCACAGAAAGTTCTGTTGGACTAACCTGTCCTAAAATCTTCAAATGCCACACAACAGTAATAATGAAGTTGGCTCCATGATTAACAAACCAGCTACTGAAAACTCACATAGACAACTATAACTGACATATCACTGCTAATTAGAAATACAGTTGACCTTTGAACAACACAGGTTTGAACTGTGTGGGTCCACCTATACGTGATTCCTTTCAATAATTATGGCACAGTACTGAAAATGTATTTTCACTTCCTCATGATTTTCTAAATAACATTTTCTTTCCTCTAATTTAACTTTATTGTGAGAATACTGTACATAATACATATCACAAACAAAATTAATGTTACTTTACTGTTTAGATTATCAGTAAGGCTCCCAGTCAAAAGTGAGCTATTAGTAGTTAAGTTTTGGGAGAGTGAAAAAGTTATAAAAGTAGATTTCTGAGTGTGCGAGAATGATGCAGGAAGAGACTGGTGCCCCTAACTTATGCATTGTTCAAGGGCCAACGGTGTAAGCTTTTGTAAAATAAAATCATGATGTCATTTTAGCTCTATCTTTATAAATTTCACTATAACACTGCATAAAAATACACCAAAAGTTAAATTTTTCTAAAATATTCACCTCTGGAGTACTGAATACCTTTTTAAAATCAATGATGATAAAGAAAAATTATGTTAATAACTGTGAATTTGAAATAACATGTGCCAGCAATCTCGTCCTAAGATACAGAAGAATTCAACTATAGTGTGTTAGTTCAAAAAGTCAGACATTACCTTTAACTTTATTTTTTAGTTCTTCATCCAATTTTTCAGTAGAATTACCAAATGCTTTAAGAATTCCTTTACTCACTCTCTAAAAGTAATAAAATGGATATATATACACTATTAAATTTTTAAAGTTTTAGTTATTTTCCTTAGAAAATATGTAACCAAGTCAAAAAGGTGATCAAGAATTAGCTCCCCAAACTTACTGAATAAAATTTCTAAAAATCACATTTCCAAAATTAATTCAAGGAGCTAAAAAGAATTACAAAACAATCACTAATCCCTGAACATGGGCACTGTCTTACTTCAAGATTTTAAATCTATTCAAACCAAAGCTTTTCAGCACATGCACACCTCCTCAGAAAGACCACTGAAACATCATGTCCTTGAATCAGACCGTTTAAATGAGAGCTAAAGGGGACTCCGGTGCTCAAAGCCAAACACCATCATTACTGGGTGACCCTGAACCAGGTCCTCAACTTATTTCCACCCTAGCTTCATGGTCTGGAACAAGATAATGATTAACAGCATCCACTTCAGAGAAAGACTGTGGGGACCAAGTAAGGTAATTCACATGAGATTCTGAGAACAGTGCTTCACATAAAATAAGAGCAAAATAAATATTATTACTAGTAGTACTATTATTAATTATACTCAACATCAAATACCTTACTTTATATCTGGCCATTTACAAACATAACTATGTACCCTGACTCTTAGAAACGAACATACTTCCCAGACTCAAGCAACTGTGTTAAATCACACTCAGAGTAAGAGCCAAGAATGCACTGCAACTGGGAACTGCTTTAGGAGAAACATTTTCCAATACTCCAGAACTCTCCTGGCATAGGCCGGTACAATAGAAGAGAACTCCTAAAGAACAATAATACTCTAACCAGCAAGGAAAACAGAGCATCATGAAAAGGAGAACCATTTCTAATCCTCTTTATTCATTCTACTGACTAAAATATACCAGTTGAAAACACTGGTATAGAAAAAATGTTTAAATCCAATGGCCTCAATAACTAGTTTTCATTGTTTTAATAACCCTTAAGATGTCAAATGGCAGACAAGTTAATGAAGGTGGGATAATAAATTATACTGGTCAAACTCTGCTAACTTGTTGTTCTTCTGCTCTCATTCCGTCCAATAAATAGCGAAGCAGCTCCTGGCTGTCCTGCTGCTGATAGCCTTTAAACCGTACTGCTCTATAGAGAAAAAGAAGAAAAGAGAGAAAGGAAAACAATGAGTCTACTAAAATATGAAACTATTTTTATAAGATCTTAGGATCATATCCCAAATCTCAGAGTGGTTCTAGTTTCTCAAAATTTCCATTCAGTTCGACAAGACCCTTGGCAGATTTAATTTGCACATGACATTTTCATGTTTTTTAATCCAGATGCAATAAACCATGCTGTAATACATGTACTGAGTTGACTCTAATGCTATTGAGTTTTTCATATTATTTCTCAGCATCTTACTGATGCACTGAAAACATAATCAAAGCAGATACTCACTTTTTACAGACCTGAGAAAAGAGTTCTTTAGGTGTCACGATTCCCTTTTTGGTCTCTTGCATCTCATTAAGAAACTGGCTCATGGCTAAAGTAAGAGGGCCTGGAGGCTCAAGGTTTATTTCTAAGGGTTCCTGAATATGGGAATAAAAATTACTTTCTTCAGTCAAATTTTAGAATCATTCATGTTACCAAAATGTAGCTAGTCAACTTGTTAGTGTCAATGTTCTGGATAGAACTGTCCCATTTAAAACCTCAAAATGCACATCAAAAGATGTAGAAAGCTTCTGGTCATTGACTATTTATGAAGAATTCAGTTCTACTGTTTTCATTTTAGAACATCAGGAGCAGACCAACTAAGAATTTAAAAAGCCAGAGCAAAATGTGAGTAATAAACATGGATAGGATAAAATTCACTTTGCTACACATCATTTAAGTCACCCTAAAAGCTGTTAAAAATAATAATGCCTGCCTGAGGCTCCACACCTATCAACAGCTTTCCCAGGAAGGACACCTAACACTAGAGCACAGCAGAACATGGCATACACATAGCAAATAAATCTAAAGGCTTAATCTATTAGCCTGAAAATTTTATCTCAGTAGCCTAAAACAAAAGCAAACAAATAAAAATGGTGAAAAATGACAATTTTTTAAAATAATTTAGGATGTGGATATTCAGAGAGGAAAATTACTGACTGTAAAGAAAAAAGTACATACAGTGAGTGCCAAATCAGGTGGTTCAATTTTTACAATTGTTCCAGACATTTTTACTTCTTTTAGCAGTTCTCTCAGCACCGGTGTTTGTGACAAATTCTGGAATACAGCATGGAAAATAAAAGGAAAATTATTTAAAAGCAAAACAACTCTATTTTGTCACTCAAATATTTAAATAATTCAAGTATTTCTTAAGTCTCTATTCTATCAAAACAGAAAATCACTATCAATACTGCAGTTTTCATTGTATCCACCTTAGGAAACAAAACTGTAACTCCCCACTTTATTTGGCCCCTAAGTACTTCGGTTCAAAGCTTCCTCAAAACAGCACTGCCTACTATGCAACATTAAGTAGCTACCTTACCACCACCAGCACTTGTAACTAGGTATTTGTTTCTATACTAGGTTACCCTGTGCTTCCCCCACCGCAGTGCAAGTTGCTTGAAGGCAGGTGCTGTGTTGGTTTTTAACTCCAATAGACCCCAGTGCTCAGCACAGTGATTTACTGTCATGCAAAGTCAACACTTCCTTAAGTATTCTTCAAAAACCCAGAAATGAATTACTTGGGGGAAAAAACTTAATACTAAAAGTAAAAAGTATGCAAAAACATCCTATAATGTGAGGGAAAAGAATTTTTGAAGAGGGAAACAAAATTAACATTGGCACCTGCATAACTGCATTGAAGAAACATGTATTTCCCAAATTACTGAGTCCTTTCACAGTTATTTGGGAAGCAGAATTCGTGGAAGGAATTTCTTTAGTCATGTTTTCCTTTTTCTCTCGCTCTTGTTCATTTTTGCTCTCCTTTTCTAATTTTTTATTTTCAAGTTCAACATTACCATCTTTTGCTGCTTTAAAAAAGGGAAGAAAACAAAGACTTAGCAAAATGTGTAATACAACTATAACAAATGCAAAGTTATAGTTGGGACAGAGTATTAGACTTTGTGAATTTTTATCTAACATCATTATCCCCAGCTATTTCATTTTAAATGTTTTCTAACAGATATAATTATCATCACAAGAGAAAAACCAATAAAAACACTCAAAAGTGATGTAAGCATTAGTTTGACAAATGAAACCAAACCGTGTGTGTTTGGTATAAACCTTTTTTATTGCATAAAAGTTTTTTGTTTGTTCATTTGTTTTACAAATGAGCACATCCTACTTTATGAAATTAGAGTATAAAGTAATCAAGTAAAGAATGTGGACCTGAAATAAATTTTTAAATGAATGGGTGAAAAATGAATCCTGAAGTTAAAAACAAACAATTCCAGCTGTGCAGATACTTCTGTGACCGTAAAAATCAAAACAAGCTTAAAGCAGATGATGTATGCCAATCCAATTAACTTAATTATGCATGAAAAAAAGCTGAGAAATAGCTAGCCTTCACTTTTACATCATCCAAACACAAATGTAACAAAACAAATTCAGTACAAGGCAGGACCATCTCAAACCCCCTACAGAAAGGGCATCCTGGTCATTACTTACTCCAGACTCATCATCACATTTGACTAGACTGTTTCTCAGATTCCCTTCTATATCATATTATAACAATCTATAGTTCCATTGTTTTTATATTCCTAACCAAAAATAGTTTCATAGTTTGAAATCAACTATAATTAATGTTATTCAGTTATATATAATGCTCAGCGGTAAGTAAATTTATCTAAATAGATACATAAATTAATATTACAGAATACATAAACAAATGATTTTACCTGATTTTGGAGTTGTAATGCCAGCTTGTTTTCTAACATAATCAACCACCTGACCCAATCTGTTTGAACTACAATACTGGACCTCATCATCACATAGGTAACACCTGTTTCCCAAAAGACCACAGAGAAGAAAAGTGACAAACTGACAACCAAAAGAGGAGATGAATTATAATTCCTGGAACCCAAAGTGAATAGCCACCAAATTATTCTGTTAAAGAAACTGAAAATAAAAATCTGTGTTTTCTTGAAGAAGACAGACTATCCATGTTAACTCTGGTTTACTATTATAGTAAATTTAGTCAGAACTGTGGTTACATATAATAAATACATATAAAAACCCCAAATACTTTACTGAAATGGCTATTTACAATCTGAAAGTCGAAGTCTTTCCTACACATATTTCAAAGTACAGGCCTATATCGTCAAAATTAAGACGTTTTACAATAGACAGATGATGTTCACTGAATGCTGCTCTGTAGATATTTTTTAAAGATATGAAAATGTGTTTTGATGATGTTATAAGAAATATATGTACCAGCCTGACATTTATTCTCATGCAAATTCACTGCAAAAATCTTACTATATTCTCAGTTCATCTGAAATTGGTTCTCAGTGTCCCAATTTTTAAATAACCCACCACATGCCATTTAAAATAACCCACCACATGCCATTTATAATGCACCGCATGCCATTTATATCAAAAGCAAGAAAAACAGAAGGGTGAAGACTCATCTGTCTTCTAGATGCTACACTTTCTATGTGCATACAATAATACTAAGTTGAAAGGTTCTCAAATTCTCTAGCCTTCTGAAAGTGATGTATTTAAACAAATCCTACAAAAATGTAAACCTTCTTCCTCCTTAAACCCCTCCATTCTCCAATATTTCAAATACTTACCAGTCAACTGACAGGCATAAGAGTTATTAAACTTACCATACACTCCAGTTGTCCAAACTGAGAACCAGACAATGAGGTTCAGATCTTGGTGTCATATAGTGCTTCAAGGCATGCTGCTCCTGAGAATCTCTGCCACAGCCCTAGAGAATAATAATCATAAACCTCGAAGCTATGAAAGTTCACCAAGAGAATTCATTATCCATAATGCACAAGCAAGGGACCTGAGAAATTCTGTCATTCTTACAATTTTGAAAATAACATGGTGGACTCTAAAGAGGGTCCCGATTTTATGAAAACCTAAACATGAATAGGCAACTGAGAATATCTAGCAAAGAAGGTATTCAGGAACCATGCACTCAAAGTACTCTTCCTCTCCAACTTGTCCTTTCCAGTCCCAACTAAATCATGCTAATGTAGCCATTCACTAGGTCTAGCACAAACCACTTAACAGCTTCTGAAGTATTTTTCTGACTTCAACTTCTTTCTTCACATACATATCTTTTTGAGTTTAATGGTATCTAAAACAAATTTCCACTCACACACTCAACTTAAAAATTATGAATTGCTTTTAAACTTCTAAGTAACAAACCTGATACCATCTGACCTCACCCTATCTTTCCAGGGTTAATTCTCATATTGTCCTATTATCAAATCCCACCCAGTCTTCAGGATCTAGCTCAAAGGCCACTACCTCTCACAAGCCTTTGGTCATCCCCCCCGAGATGAAGAAACACTGTATTCTTACTGTAAGCTAACTCCTACAAAATATGGGATAAATTCCTAGTGGCATTCCTATTTTCTACTTCATATTAAAGTTGTTACTGTTTATAGCCTTCCTCCCCTGGACTATAAATCCTGAAGACACAAAAACAAAATTAATCTTTCTATTACCAAAAAATTTACCAAGTGGAAGGAGGTCAGTAAGCATTAATGGAACAAATAAATGGGAGATTTTCACTTATTAGATGTTTAGGCTTATTCATAAAAGAACAGGACCAGATTCTCTGCCTTTTGCTGGTTAAATCTCTGCTGTAAAATATACCCTCACTATGTATCTATCTGAATCAGGCCATCAACTCCCTTGGATTGCACTACGGAAGCGGTCCTGTTTCTGTGATAGCTAAAACTATATGTCAAAGGGGAAATGTTTATCAACAGCTTCTAACCTTTACCTGTGATATCAACACTACTGATCTGATTTATCCCATTCAACATTTCACTCTAAAATAAATATTAATTTTGAAAAAAAAATTTAACATCATTTGAGATCATTTGAAACATAAGAATGAGATGACCTGTCTTAAGATAGCAGTTGAGAATCACTTGCTTAGCAGTGCCAAGGGAACAATAGTGAAACTGTCTTACCCTTAGGAACTAGATAGATAGCAAAATAAAATTTGTAATAGGAAGTGTATTCTGGAAAATCTAAAGTAACAAAACGTATTCATTCTCACCATATATAGTTAAGAACGACAGTGAAAATCTAAATATGTTCTTTGGAATGCCTGGGTGGGGATCAAGTCCCACATCGGGCTCCTTGGAGGGACCCTGCTTCTCCTTCTGCCTGTGTCTTTGCCCCCCTCCTCTCTCTCTTTCTCATAAATAAATAAAATCTTAAAAAAAAATAAATCTTTGCTATTATTCAATTTTTTTAAGCCAACTGAGCCACCCAGGGGCCCCAACACTCAAATACGTTTAAATTGTCGGACCACAGTGAGATAGCACTATTTCCATCAGAATGGTTAAAATAAAACACTGTGACAATACTAAATGCTAGCAAGAATGCAGAGAAAGTTGATCACTCATATACTGCAAGGAGGAATATAAAACATCATGGACACTTTGGAAAACAATTTGGTGGTTTCTTAAAAACTAAACATTCATCTAATGTATGACCTAGTAATTGGACTCTTGGACATTTTTTCCAGAAAAACGAAATCATAAAAACATGAACACGAATGTTCATAGCAGCTTTATTTGTAATCACCAAATGTGGAATGGGAGCAGCCTAGATGTCCTTTAACAGAAGAATAAACAAACTGTGGTACACCTATAGCATGAAATACTACGAAGCAATAAAAAAGAACTACTGATAAACACAATTTAGATGACTCTTCAGGTGATTATGCTAAGTGAAAAAAGCCAATCCAAAAATGCTGTATACTGTATGATTCCATTTATATATAATTTTTTGAAGTGATAAAATTTTAGGAATATGGAATAGATTAGTGGTTGCCAGGGATTTGGCAGGGGAGATGGCAGTAGGGGTGTGGGTATGATTTATGCATTATTTCTTATACTGCATGTGAATCTACAATTATCTCAATAAAAAATTTCAATTTAGAAAAAAATAATTCTCTGCCTCACCTTGAAGCTTCATGACAGGAATGCCTTAGCAGCCCAGTTGTCTGACATACAAATTTAACTTGCCAGCAATAACAGGGAAAAAGGCCTGACCTCATGACCATGGCAATCCCTGTGAGCTGTTCTGCCGCCTAGACACCCTCCATCCCCCAACACCAAGGTACTCATTCCCCCAGCTGCCACGAATGAGGCCTACTGACAGCTCACAGCTCAGTCTCCATCCCCAGGAATTATCCTCAGTGGAACAGAGCTGCCTTGCCCACGGTTAGTCCCCCTTCCCAGGGGCATCCCATACCCAGTGTTTAGTCTATCCACAAGTACAAAGGCCTGGCCCCTTGCCTTAGTTCAGGACATCTCTGAAGACCAGAATTCACTGTGGGATCAGCTGAGGCCCTTTAGCACTGCCTCTTACTTCAACTTCTCCCTCTGCTCAGTCTTGCCGCCCTCTCTTCCTGGGGATAGTACCTGAGAACACCCCACAGTAAACCACCGATACACACCTCGGTCCCCAAAACTGTGCCCCAGGGAATAGGGCCTAAGTCAGCTGGTAGCCTACTCATCCAAATTGTGGTTTTACGTAATACCTTCTAAAATTAACACAAAGAGTTTTACAAAATCCCATATGGATCAAAACCTAAGCATACCTGATGGCCACATTTAAGACATAGCCAAACTGAAGGGTTTTCTTCCGTTTCTTCTTCAGATTTATCTTTTACTTTATTGTCCGTCTTACAATCTTGGCAAATATTCCATTCCACATTCAATAAAGCCCTTTTCAAATTACCTTGTTCCAGTCCTTTTCTAATGTGTCTGCACATAGGTTCTATTAAAACAAATAATAAAGAAGCGTGTAAGGTAAAAATGACTTTCTGCAGTTAAACTCAAAACTTATTCCTCATTTGAACTTCAAAAATTAATTTACTACATACACAAATTGTTAATCTGAAATCTTAAATTTGTATGATATTTGAATATTATGATTATGTGAGAAAGAGATTATATACAAATTTGAAATTTTGGTTTTCTGAAGTCCTATGTATAACCATCACCATTCCAAATTCACTTCAATTTATTTAACTGTTTCCCTTAAATTAAGGCCTTTATCATATTAATTTAATTATTCTCTTTAGCTTAAAAAGCTAAAAGTTCATGAAGAAGGTCCTTCATTCAGTCAGCAATACAACTACTGTAGGCCTAGCACTGTGGTGGGGGCCAGGGAACATTAAAAAGACCAAGTCACAGCTTCTCTCTTTGAGTAGTATTCTGGCAGAAGCAGATAAATAAACATGTAAGAATCTCCAAAACGTTAAAACAAAGAACCTCCAAAATGTGCTATAGCAATACAAGAAGGACTAAAATCAATGAAGATTACCTAGGGTAGGTAACATCTGTACAGTTGTATTAACACTAATAAAATTTTCTAGTATTAAGTACTATATGAGCCTGACATTGTGCTAAATATTTTTGCATATGTGACCTCATTTAATTCTCACATCTCCCTAAAAGAAAGACTATCCCTAATGACAAATGAGAAAACTAACATTTAGTGCCCAAGATTACAGAACTACTAAGTGGCTATGCCAGAATTTGGACTCAGGTCGTCCTGACCTCAAAGCTCACACTTTAAACTATGAATTCAGGGACTAAAGAACAACTGAAAAGGTCATATCCCACAAACAAAGGTATGGGGATATAAAATGTCACAGTGCATACTGTCTCTTCAGACTGGCAGTCACACATATGTAAAAACAAGCAGCTGGACCTGAGACCAAAAATCCCATTGGAACCAAATCAGTAAAGGGCTTCACAAGTCACTCTAAAATGCTTCAGTTGTTTCAGGGACCCAAGAGGTTCAGAAACCAGTCAAGTGGCACATTTAGCTTATGTACAATGAACTTGCACCCAAGAAGATAAACGCAAATGAGATCATATAAAAAAAAACTACTAATTCCCAGCAGGTGGTCAAAGAAACACAAACGAAGTACTCTTTTATTTCAACTAGACAATCAACAGATATTTACAAATGAAATTAGCCCCTGTTGATAACATTAAGGGAAATAGGTACTTTATTTCACTGCTAGGGGGGGCTGTACATTAGTAAAAAATGTTTGAAGGGCATTTGGCTATGGAACCAAAAGAGCTTTGAAAATATTTATGCCATTTAATTCATCAATTCTACTTCTAAAATCTGTACTAAAAGGATAACTGGATGTGCAAAGAGATTTAGCTACAAAATTGTTTACTATCATTCCAATCATATCACTGAAAAGTTACAGATTATCTAAATTTATAACCATGGGGAAGTACCTAAGTAAATTGTGAAATGTGCACTCATGGTCCTTTAAATCAATGGAGTATCATGCCATTAAAAACGTTGTCAAGATTATTAAATGACATGTAAATATAAACATTAAGTTAAAATGCAAATTGCAGAACAATAATGTACATTTTGATCCCATTTGTAATATTAAAATATATGTCCATTTAGGGATATAAACAGAGCTTTAAAGATTCAATTGGTGAAATATACCTAAAGATTCAGAAGAATCATCAATTGGAACAGTTTTTCCCTTTGTCCGTTTCTTTCCCATGTTGGCACTTTATGGATTACTTACTGACACAAAATAACAATCTAGAAAACAAGATAAAGTTAGCTTGACAAAAAAAAAAAAAGTATGTTTTATACTTCTCTAGGAAATAGTAACTAAGCCACATATTTTACATGTCTATCACACTTTATAATTTACAAAGACTATTCACATTTTTCATCCAGTTTTCAGTAAGAACTCTGAAGTAGATAGGATAGTATTACCCCTCGCTTTTCATAACTTAGAAAACTGATTCTCAGTAGTTTTGCAATGAACGTAAAAGTTAGGAAAGAACGTTTTCTTCTTACACAGATCTTAAAAAGTCTCAGCACATTATACTATTAGGAATTCAACTTCTCACTACATAAATGTGGAGTGGTGGTGGCATTTTGAAACAGGATAATGTCCCTTCCTTCTAAGCTATCTTGCTTAGCTCTGCAGTCTATGCAAATTAAATTGATAATTTCTCCAAGAAAAATTTCAAAAAATTCTGAAGATAATCTACTAAATGGAGTTAGAAAATTTACAAATTCCAAAGCTAAATATAAAAAGTGATCCACTGTTCCACATTTTCCATACCAGTATTCCCTGTGGGTTATTAGCTAACTGAGAATTTATTACAAGTGCATTCTCAACTGTTTACACTATTATATTACTGCCAAAATCTTTTTGGAAGACTATGACAAACCTAGCTGCACAACAAATCTTCTCCTCCTTAGTCAACAATTCAAAACTAGAAAACATGAAAACTGTTGAAAGTATATAGATCTACCTACCTTTAAATAATGATTTGGAAAACTTGTACTTCACATCAAAAGCTCAGTGTCAACATCACCTAAATGACTGTAATAGTTACTTTACCTGGGATGCTTATTAAAATTCTGATTACCTAAGTGGAAAGTAGGACCTGGGAGACAGGTTTTGAAAACCCTTCCCAATTAATTCTGATACTCAGCTGTCATCCTGTCCTGGCTAAGGTTTTAGAATTATCCCTCTTTTAGCTCTTGATTGGTTAGTGTAAGTGAAGTTAATTCAAAAAGATGTATATGAAAAAGGAGTACCACATCAAGCAACTGTTAAACCTTCCAAGGATCATCTAAAATGTAACAAGGCTCCAAGTTAACAAAATAAATGAGTTAACTAACAACAAACAAAAAACACAAAGGATATGGGTATATATAAAACTAGGGTATATTTTAAGTAAGTTCTGTCACCCTAAAATAACATGTTATGTAATTTATCTTCTCTAGAATTACAGATTTTAAGGGGGAAAAAAATAGTACCCAAGTTCTTGCGTCCAATCCAACTACCTCTAATCTGTGCTGCATTCCAGTACTAGATATTCCTTCTAATAATGCCATTCTCATCATATCCATGCTCCTGAGCTATGCACTCACGGTCCTTTACAAAGTGTCCTCAATGCTCTGGTAATCCTGATTCTCATTACTTCTCAGCAAAGAACCACTAAAGTTCCATTCTAATTATACACTGCTTTTGATCTTCAAAGCCTTTTCATAAGCATTATCTTACTTGATTTTCACAATAACCCTTTAAATGGAGAATTTTGCTAAAGGAAAAAAAAAAAAAAAAAAAAACTCAAAAACAAAAGTGATGGAAGACTACAGGGCGGCAGAGATGGAATTAAAACCCAGCTCTTTCGGTTCCAAGACCACCACTCTTTGCATCCTCATCAAGCCAGTCTCTCCAAAAACACCTTTAAGCCTGTGATCTCTAGCTGGGAAGGTTGCCTCCATCTATCCAAATCTTACCAATTCTCCAAAATGTCCATTTCAATGAAGCCTTAGGCAACCGTTCTATTTTAAATAAACCTCTCAACTGAACTTCCCCAACCTTTATAAATGTGCACTATTCACTTTGTTCCCTAATCCGATGGGCTACATCTTAAATTTTGGATCTGGACACCTGTTATTTCTCTATCTGGAATCTAAAGTTTTAGGAGAAAGAGGCGGTTTCAGGCATCACTTCTGAATTGCCAAAAAGCATCTATCTAACATAGCGTCGGTACATACAGAAGTACTTCTCAAGAAATACTTCTTGCATTGAAACAGAAAGAAAGAGCATAATAGTACCTGAGACATTAAAAAATAAAAAATAAAAAAAACGATTATAAGGTACAAAGGTAGGTATACCCTAAGAATGAAGCAAACAGGTTCCGGTGAAAAACAAAAAGGTAACGAGTGAATTCGTCCCCACTAGCAAATCTGGTCTGAGGACTGCAGTAGCCCAGCCTCCAAAGAAAAACTTGAAAGACTGATTGTAACTACTCCAGGGAGAGGACGGTAGGGGCTCGCTTCAGAGCTGCGGAAAGCGCTGCAATACATCGTTCGCGGCTGCAAAGGGCATCAAAGGAGTCGAGAAAAGAGACTGGCAAGCACCACCAGCTATAAAACATCATCAATAAATCTGTGAAGTTTTTCAGGTGAGTCGACAGACGAGAGTCAGCTTCTCGGCCAAGTGACTCTTTGCAGGACTCCACACAAAATTTAAATCGAAGCTGGTCTTGCCGGCTCGCGTAACTAACCCGTTCTCGTCCCTTCCCAGCCTTCTCATGCCAGCTCGAAACCCATTCAAAAAAAAAAAAAAAAAAGGAAGAGCGTTCGGAAAAGTTTTGTCAGCAGGTCTGAAGTGCGGCTTTCAAGTTCGGCGTAGCCCTGACCTACCCTAGTTCCCTGAACCGGAGAGATGACAGACCCGGCTTCTCCTACTAACCCCCACATGGAACCCAACCCCAACGTGTCGGGGCGCTCCGGGCCGCGCGCTGCCTGCCACACCTCCCCTTCCCGTCCAACTGCTCCGCACCCACGGGGGAGCCTGGGGGTCCGGGGTCGAACAGGGCGCCAGCACCGACAACTCATTGGCCAGCTCCTGGAACAGACAGGACATGAAGCCAATGAGAACGCGGTACCGGGCCGAGGCCAGGTAACGTGCTTTGGGAAGAGGAGCCTTCGGGAGGAGAACGAGGTTAAAGGCAGGAGATTCGGGTTCTCGAGACGCAGGACATCGTGCCAGCGCTGACTGCGAGGCAGTGGGAACAGAACTCACCCACGGCGACAGCGCCCATAGCTGCACCCCCTAATGGGCCCGCGGGCTGGGCAGCCAGCTCCGTCTTCCTCCCGATGACGGAGAGAGAGCGACAGAGCAGAAGCCAGATTGACCCCCAGAAAGCAACAACTTCCGGTACGCGGCATTATGGGAGGTGGCTAAGCCCCGCCCCCGGGGCCTGCGGCGCCGACGCTATTTCGTTGGCGCCTGCGCGCGGTTCCCTCCGGAAGTTCAGACGCCGCTGCCTGGAGGAGCCTGGGGGCGGTCGGTATCCCTCCCTCTTTTTTTTTTTTTTTTTAAGATTTTATTTATTTATAGAGACACAGAGAGAGAGGCAGAGACTCAGGCAGAGGGAGAAGCAGGCTTCATGCGGAGAGCCCGACGTGGGACTCGATCCGGGGTCCCCAGGATCACGCCCTGGGCTGCAGGCGGCGCTAAACCGCTGAGCCACCGGGGCTGCCCAGTATCCCTGCCTCTGAAGTAATTAAGGGATTATTGAAATGCTTCGGAAGTCCGGGTACCTGGTGGTGGTCAGAGACCTGGAACCTCCTGGATGACATCCTCCTGACCTTACATCACGTCTGAACGTGAACGTATGTAAATAACGTTTACATTTCACGCAGTTGCCCTCATTGTGTCCGATCGACTTCTGAGGTTGGGAACATAAATCGTCTTGCCGACTGAAGGTGAAATTTCCATTTACTGTGTGTCCGTTCAAAATATGTTAAGTGGGGGATCCCTGGGTGGCGCAGCGGTTTGGCGCCTGCCTTTGGCCCAGGGCGCGATCCTGGAGACCCAGGATCGAATCCCACATCGGGCTCCCGGTGCATGGAGCCTGCTTCTCCCTCTGCCTGTGTCTCTGCCTCTCTCTCTCTCTCTCTCTCTGTGACTATCATAAATAAATAAAAAATTTAAAAAAAAAAAAAAAAAAAAAAAAACAAAATATGTTAAGTGCCGAGGCCCATGTGAAGTGAATTGAATAAACACAGACTCGCTGCTCTGGGGCGTTAATCTTCTACGGAAGACAAGACCATCGCTGTGGGGGGGGGGGGGGGGAGATGCAAGCGCCAACCGAAAAATAGGCAAGGGAGACGCACAGGTAATTCACAATAAAAGGTCGTTAAGAGATAGGACGAAATGTCCATCCTTATTAGTAATCCGATAAAGGTAGATTAAGAAAGTGGCATCCTCACCTAATCAATTTGGCCAGAGTCACAAGGGTTACATTTGACTCTCCTGCTTTTTTACTGCTGATAAGATTTTTTTTTTTTTCAAGTTTTCTTCACTCAGCACACAGGCATTTCTTTTTTTTTTTTCTATTCTAAAATGCAGCCTTAGGGACATTGCTTGCTTCTTCTTGCTTCCTCTGCCTAGAATGCTGCTCCCCATGATCTTCTGTGGTTGCTATTATAATTCCGTTCACACATTTAAAGCTACTTTAAAAAAAAAAAAAGACTTTATTTATGCACGAGAGACACACACACACAGAGATACAGAGACACAGGCAGAGGGAGAAGCAGGCTCCATGCAGGGAGACCGACGTGGGACTCGATCCCTGATCTCCAGGATTACATCCTGGGCTGAAGGCAGCGCTAAACCGCTGAGCCACGGAGGCTGCCCTAAAAGTCACTTTCTCACAGAGAAATTGGCTGGGCAATCTAGGTTATGTAGCCACCTGATCACTCACCTCACTTTATTTTATGTCGCTACCCAGTGATAATCACTATCTAGTATTTTTCTTTCATTTTTAGGTATATATTTCTCTCCCTACACACACCTCCATACATGCCCAGAAACGTGCAAATATAAACTCTTTGAGAGATGGGACATCTTTGTCTTGTTTGTGGCTCTCTCTAGTACCCAGAAGTGTCTGGAATGGAACATTTATGTGCTTAGTAAGTACTTAAAAAGAGTCATAGAAATGAAAAATTTTGCAAGAATGTTCATAGTAGCCTTACTCATAATAGCCAGAAATTGGAAACAGCCCACGTTTTGAACAAAAGAATAAGAAAACCGTGGTATAGTTATATAATGGAATTCTAAGCAATAAAAAGAAACTGTAAGACACAAGAACATGGAGGAATCTTTAAACTATTATATTGAAAGTAGATATACAAAAGTACCTACTATGTAATCCCATGCATATGAACAGGCAAACCTAATTATAACAGGAAAAAAATCAGAACAGTGGTTAATCTACAGAAGACAATAATTGCTTGGGGGGAAAAGATGCAAGTCCCAAAAGAAAAATAGGCAAGGGATACAAACAGGTAATTCACAATAAAGGACAATTGGTCGTCAGAGATAGGACGAAAGTCTTGGGAGTTCCGATGCAGACTGGGAAGAAGCATGGAAGGAAGTTTTTAGGGTACTAGTAATGTTCTATATCTTAACAGGGTTTGAGTTACACAGGTGAATGCATTTGTCAAAACTCAGCAGATATATATACTTAAAATGTGCAGTTCATTTTTACCTCAAAAAATCCAACATTTGAATCTTAATGTTATGCAACTGAAGTACAACAATGTCTGCGATTTACTTTGAAATGCATCAAAACAGATGGATTGATAGATATATGACAAAGGTGGTTGAATAAAATATTTAAAAAGTGTCTAGAATTATGGTAGCGTCAGTTTCTTAACGTCAGCACTACGGACAGTTTAAACCAGCAAATTATTTGTTGTAGGGGGATGTCTTCAGCTTTGCAAGGAGTTGAGAGGCACCCCTGGCCTCTAACCACTAGATGCCAAAAAGCATCCCTCTAGTTGTGACAACTCAAAATGTCTTCAAGACTTTACCAAATGTCCCCGGAGGAGCAAAATCATCCCCTTCCTTTTTTCCTCCCTGAGAGTTGCTCCACTGCTTCACTGTAAAATTCTCTCAACTTTACAGTATGCTTTAAATTTCTCATAAAAGTTGGAGGAAAAATAGGTCAATAATACTGAAAAATACCCACAAAGCACCGAGTCAAAGATACAGCTACGAAAGCGTATGTACTAATCTTATTTCCAAGTTATTAATGATACCTTGTAAGAATGAACGTGTTCACAAAAAAAAAAAAAAAAAACCCTGAGATTTCTAAAATGAAGATGTAACACCATAAGGGAAAGATGTGCATCACCTATATTTAGATTGTGAAGGAAAATCTAAATTACTCTGATGGTGGAGTCGCCTTCAAACTGTCCTCTTACTAGCAGAGACTAATTTCCATGCACAGTATTTCCTCCAGTCGCCACGACCAGCATCCAGGCTCCCCTCTCCCTAATGCCTTGCTGTTGAGGGACCAGAAGCATCTCTATTGTGTGGGAAGATATTAGGAACGCAGAAAAGGGAACTCCACCCCCACCTATCGACACCCAAGCTACATCAAACCGATTTCTACGCATGTTTGAATTTGAGGAGCGTTGCTTTAACGGACCATTCCTTGACCCAGAAAACAGTGCCGGGGCAGCAGCTGGGAAATGCCAGCAGGGTGGAATTTGAACCCCGCGACTCGGAAGAACGTCGCGGAGCCGAGAAGACCAGCGGCGGAGCACCTGCCAACGGCCAGCGCGCAAGGGCTTCCGGGGCGTGCGCCCACGCGCATGCGCCCAGCCGGGAGGGCGCTGCGCGACTTCCCCCGGGCCGCCGCGCTGGAGTGGTTTGTAGGCTTCGGATTGCCCAGCCCCTGAATCCTGAGGCTCCCTCTGGAAGGGACCTGAGCTGCCCGTGCAGCCAGAAGACCCAGGGTTCCAGCACCGAGGGGGTCCGCGGCTCCAGGTGAGTCTTTGGCCTGCCGCTGCCGGCCGAGGCGAGGGTTTCCAGCGACCCGATGCCCCCCGGGGGACCTGGGGACGCCGCGGCCCCGCCTTCCCGCGCGCTACGCACTGCTCATTGGTTAGAACCGGCTTCGGCAGCTCCTGGCCCCGCCCACAGCCGGGCCCCTCTCTTCCCACGCCCCCCGCCCACCCGGCCCGCTCCGTTGTCAGGGGCGACGGCGCCTGCGCACCAGGCGCCTGCCCGCACGGGCTCCTGCTGCTCGCCTGGCGTCAGGGACCGCCCCCTGGACCCGCTCTGCCCTGTGAAGTAAAAATCTGCAAGGAGAAAGAATGATTCCCGCCAGGAAACCCAGTTTTCATTACACGTTCGTACACCGTTCACTGAGATCCTGAGTCAGAAAATTCTCTTCGACGTTTTTTGTTTTTGTTTTTTTTTTGCATTGAAACCTTATCTACGAAAATTATTTAACACGTCAATGATACCCCTGTAACATCACTCCCATAGTCGTCCGCACGCGGGTCGTTTGGCCCCAAACTTCTTTGCTGCCTCCATTTCATCCTCCAGACTTCTGAACTCAGTGGGACTTTCTCCCAATTTCACTCGGTCAGCGACAAAAACACGCCTTTAAATATATGACGGTTACTCCCAAGATGACATCTCCAGCCGGATACCTCATAAACTGTCTGCTGAACATCTCTCCTGAGGAGGTATCCTAATAGGCACTTCATCACACAGTATTTTTAAAATCTGGCTTCCAGTTTCCACCATCTTCCCTATCTAAAGGCCAAATCCATCCTTCCAGTTTCTTAATGCCTTGGATTCATTCTCACATACCACATATAATTTGTAAAACCTGTTGGTTCTACTCCTTCTAGATGTCCACAACTCTAATGTTGCTCGCCACCGGCACTGCCACATCCTAATCCCAGCCACTGTCATCCCTGCACGAGTCATGGTAGTGCCTACCTGGTCTCCCACCTTTCACCCTCATTCCCCTGCACATTTCACAGTGTCAGACCTCTGCAGTGGCCTTCTATATCAGACAGGATAAAATCCAAAGTCCTGGGTGTGCTGAGTTCTAACATAAACTGCCCCACATTTCCTCTCTTACCTTGTCTCCTAAAAGCTTGCCCCAGGCTTAGTCTGTTCCAGCATCTAGTCTAGCACTTCCCTGCCACAAGGCCTTTGAACTAATTCTTCTTAACTAGAAAAGGCCACTTTTGTGTAATTTTTGAGATTGAGTGTGTGTGTGAATTTTGTTCACTTTTATAGTCTTAGTGTCAAGGACAATGCTTGACACACAATAGGTGCTCCAGAAACATTTGTGGATGAATGACAACAATAATAGCAATCACTTTTATAGTACTTACACTGTTGCAGGCTCTGTCTTTTTTTTTTTTTTTAAGATTTATTTATTTATTTATTTATTTATTTATTTATTTATGATAGACATAGAGAGAATGGCAGAGACACAGGCAGAGAGAGAAGCAGGCTCCATGCAGGGAGCCCGACATGGGACTCGATCCCGGGACTCCAGGATCGCGCCCTGGGCCAAAGGCAGGCACCAAACCACTGAGCCACCCAGGGATCCCCTGCAAGCTCTGTCTTAAGCATCTTCTACACATCATCATTTAATCCTCACAGCAACCCTATCCCATTTTGGAGATGGGGAGACTGAGGCACAGAGAAATTAAGCCACCTGTCTAACGTCACACAGTTGTTAAGTGCCCCTTAGTGATTTAGGTAGCAGAGCACATACTTAAACCCTATAAGAAAAAAATAAATAAATTCACTTCCTCTAATAACTAACCATCTAATAACATCTAAGAACCACCTAACCTCAACTTTAAAAAAGGCTAGAAAAGATATTCATGGAATTTCAGCGAGTTCAGGGATTTTGAATACTTACATGAATTTTTTTAATAAAAGAGCAAATGCACAAGTTAGAATGTCAAATGAAAATAGGATATAAAATTATATGAAGTCACTGGTTAGTAAAGAAAACATCGTGTTTAAAGAAGGAAGAAGTGTTTGCAGCTCTAAACAGTTTTTGAAAGGAACTCAAAAGATGATGCATAGCGTTGGTAATATTTAAGGTGGCTAGGTGACAAAATGGATTCCTGATCTGTTCCTTGTAGAAGAGGGTTAATATTAAGTCGGTGGGGAGGGGAATCTGGGGTCAAATATGTTTGGGACAACCCAAAACCCATACTAAAACTTCCTAGAAATTCACAATCCATATTGGAATCTAACAACAAAGACTCTGAGAAGCCACACATAAAAAGTGTGCCCATATAATTTATTGTCCAAATGGGGTTATTATTGTCTAAGGTAAATACTAAACCAGTCAGGACAATGGGATGACATGGTCACCCTAAAGAAACCTGTTAAACTTTGTGTCATTCATCATTTTAAGAACTCATTTAAGCACAAAATGCTTTGTGTATTTTTTTTCCCCAGCATGGCACTGACACCTTGATAAACAAGGTTTTAACGACTTCAGGTGAAAAAGCACTGGAATTAGGAATGATATGTTAGCATTGATTTGTACTCTGACCTGTGGAGACAGCCTAGTGTATGCAACAGTGATTCATACTTTCCTGATTCCTATCTAGTTAATCCTAATGAACTCAACACTCCAACACATTTAGTCATTCACATGATCCTTGATGTGGTTTTCTCACTGAGCCACCCAGGTGCCCCCCCCCCTTGATGGTTTTTGACAGGACCTAAAATAGTTATTGGTCTGTCATTTGTGATTAATATACATTTTTATTTAAGTAGAAAACTTTTTTTATTCTTTAAAAGTCCCATACAGTGAACTAGCTAAATTGTTGACCAAATACCATTTTCTAATATTAAATGATCCAACGATATTGGATAGAATAAAGAAGATGTAATAAAGGGAGGACATATTCCTAGAGGGCTTGATAATGAATCATCCAAAGCAGCCTTTGTGAACTGGAGCCACTCTGAATGTATTGGCATTTTGTGCTACCAATCTGTGAAACTAACAGCCTGAGCATGAACTGGGATAAATTCACTCCACTAAGTAGATGTCAGGATCCTCACCTAGTTTGCCTTCAACTGAGGGAAACCTGACACACCCCCACTCCTCCTCTCAGACTGGCAGCACTCTTACCCAATCACGGATTATGTAAACGTTTCCCTAATAGATAGTTGGTGCTCTCTTGCATGTCTTGGTAGACCTCTATTAGACACAACATACTATATGTATAATGATAATATGGAGTGTGAGTTGATGGGAGGCAGTCCAGGTAAGAGGAGTCAAGGATCTAGAAGGAAATAGATACACACTCAACTTTGAAATTTTGTTGGAGAGATTGCTTAATGAAGGGGCTCTTTACAAGGTGTCACCAGCTTTAAAGGAACCATTCCTGCCCATAGGCCTGGAAGATTTGCTGGAGCTGGGGCACCTGGGTGGCTCGGTTAAGTGTCTGCCTTTGTCTCAGATCATGATCCCAGGTCCTGAAATCAAGCTGCATCTGGCTGCCTGCTCAGCAGGGAGCCTGCTTCTCCCTCTCCCTCTGCCACCCCCGCCCCCTCCCCTGGCTTGTGCTCTCTGGCTCTATCTCTCTGTCAAACAGATAAATAAAATCTTAGAAAAAAATCTGCTGGAGCTGAGGAAGAAGGGCTACCCACAAAAGCTATGGTCTTAGAGAGTCACATCCATTGTCAGAATCCCACCAAAACAAAGGCAGAGTAAAGAAATACCCTTGCCTCTCTCTCCTAATATCCTCCCCCTTCGTGCCAGAGCATTAACTGAACCTAACCACAAGAAAGAAGAGTGTGGTGGTATAAGCTGTAGAGGTCAGTTTTCCAGAGTCTAGAGCAGGGAAAAGAAAGACCAAGAATGTGTTTAGGGGACAAACAAAAAAGTAGCTAGCACAAGAGAAAATCGTCCAAATGATGAGCCCCTGAATTAGGCCTTTGGAGTCAGGGTTGTGAGGAAGGGACAGTTTCAGGTCTATATTATTTTTCTTGTGCTTTCCTGACTTACAGGCCTTTCCTCGACCTCCCTTCTGTCCACATTATGCTTCCTTCTTCACTTGTCTAAGTTTTAGCTTATCTTTCAGGCTCAACTCAGGGGCACCTGGCTGGCTCAATTGGAAGGGCATGCAACTCTTGATCTCCGGTTGTGAGTTTGAGCCCCACACTGGGTATAGAGATTACTTAAATAAGCAAAACTTTTTTTAAATTTTAGAAAAAAGGTTTGACTCAGATTCTATCTCCTTCCTTAAATCTTTCCTGGTAGTTCATTTCATTGGTCACGTAATCCTTACAATAATGCCTATACTAGTCATTTAACACTTAGCCTTTTTATCTTCATTGTTCTGTATCTTATTAGATAATATGTCCTGATCCTCAAACTAAATAGAAAGCTCCAGCAATGAATGAAGTATGAAGCTCTACATATAGTAGTTACTCAACTGATATTTACCAAAGATGAGAAAGAATTCCATGAAGACACCATTAACCAAGATAATGGGTGTTTGATTTCACAGAATAAATTCTCTTTGAGAAGGTAAGCCATGTTTCCTTTGTAGCAATGGAACTGAGCTCTGTTTTTCTTTTCAGATGTGTAACCCTTTTTTTCTGGATTAAGAATACTACATACCAAAACTAAAGCCTCAAATAATATAGAAGTATGTATATTAGTCTTTCCCTTCTTCCTTCTACCCACATTTAGCAAACTACTTTGGTGAATTCTCTTTCTGACTTTTTTCATGTATGCATAATGATATAACAATAATATGATCATAACTATTTATATTCTTCTACAATCTACTTTTTTTAAGTAACTATATATGAATATCAGTGTTAAAATACATTTTTTAATTATCTCATTCCATGGTTTAAATATATATTTATTTAACTAATCCATTGTTGGACATTTAGGTCATGTCTCATTTTTTTATTATAAATAACCAACGAGCATCCTTATAAACACATCTTTTTTATACTGTCTGATTTTTTCCTTCATAAAATTGGAATCTTTATTTTTTTTTTAATTTTTTATTTATTTATGATAATCACACAGAGAGAGAGAGAGAGAGAGAGAGGCAGAGACACAGGCAGAGGGCGAAGCAGGCTCCATGCACCGGGAGCCCGACGTGGGATTCGATCCCGGGTCTCCAGGATCGCGCCCTGGGCCAAAGGCAGGCGCCAAACCGCTGCGCCACCCAGGGATCCCAATTGGAATCTTTATATAAGCTTTCCTTATAGCAACTTTTTCATCTATGACAATTACTAGACATTAGACATCTTTGTGTGGTGTGTGTGTGTGTGCGTGTGCGTGTGCATGCGCACACATACCAATTGGTAAGTTGAAAATATTGTGTAGGGGGTACTTCCACTTTTGGAACAACAGAGTAGATATATTTTTCCCAATTTGTCCTGCTAAGTACAACTGAGGATACTGGACACTATTTACAAAGCAAACAGAAGAGACTCAAGAGTAAAAGGGAAGGCAGACCAACTAGGGACCTTAGGACCCAAGGAAGGACACTGCGGTGACTTCCTTGGGTATTCTTTTTTTGCCTCAAATATCTGAGACTTGATTTAAAAAGCAGCAACCTAGAAATACCAAGGATACAGACCCCCCAAAAAGTGTAAAGCTCCAAAATACTCTGCTCTCTCTGCTAAAGTACTAAGAAATGTACAGCTGAACAAGATGGAAAACATTTATATAATAAATGCTGTACACAAGTCAAAATACCACAGAAAATACTGTAGCCTCTCCCCCACCATACAAGCAAAGGGAGCCTAGATTCCACCTTTACTGAGCTGTAATAAGTACTTAAATGTTCACTCTTTCTCAGGATGGTAGCAACAAAATCTGATTAGGGACCTAGGACTAAGTCCTCCCAGGCATAAGTCCCTTCTTTTGTTCCCTTCTGAAGCAGTATCTGAAATTGTATCCTAAAATGGAAGATTTGAGTAATATTCAGAGTCTTGTAATACCTAAATGTCCAGTTTTCAATAAGAAAATCATTCATCATACAAAAAAGAAGGAAAATCTCAAACTAAATGAAAGAGACAACAAACAGATACCAATGTCTGAATGACAGAGATGGTTGAATTATCTGACAAAGATTTTACTCTATTATTTTTTTAGTTTATTTTTAAGTAATCACTATATGCAACATGGGGTTTGAACTCACAACCCCAAGATCAGGAGTCACATTCTCTTCTAACTGAGCCAGCCAGGTGCCCCTAACAAAGATTTTAAAACACCTATCATAGGATGCCTGACTGGCTCAGTCAGAGGAGCATGCAATTCTTAATTTCAGGGTCATGAGATCAAGCCTCATGTTGAGTGTAGAGATTACTTAAATAAATAAAACTTAAAAAAATACCTATAATAAAAATTTTTCAGTGAATGATTATAAACACACTTCAGGCAAATAAAAAAAAGAAATAGAAGTAAAGAAATAGAAGATATAAAGAAGAACCAAATGGAAATGATAGAACTGAAAAATGCAATAACCCAAATTGAAAACATGGTGGATAGAGTCAACAACAGAAGGAAGGAAACAGAGGAAAGGGAGATACAGCAATAGAAATTATCTGATCTGAACAACTAAGAGAAATAGGCCAAAAATAAATGAACAGAGCTCTAGGAACATGTGAGACTATAACAAAATATCTAACATGTCATTCCAGAAGAAGAGAGAGGGAAGAGGACAGAGCTGAAAAGTACTTGAGGAAATGATGGTGGAAAATTTCCCAAATTTGTCAAAAGGCATAAATAGAAAGTATTTTCATCAGAAGATGTGGGGGCCCAAATGAAGAGGCATGATATTTTTTAAGTGGTGAAAATAAGGAATTGTCAATCTAGAATATCACATCCAGTGAAAATATCCTCCAGAAAGGAGAAATCAAGGCATTCTAACATCAGGGAAAACTAAGAGAATTTGTCAGCAGCAGACCCACCCTTAAAAATGGCTCAAGGAAATTCTCTAAATGGAAGAGAAACAATAAAGGAATTATGATGGAAAAAATATGGAAAAAGCAAAAGTACGGGCAAATAAAATGTATTTCTGTTTTCTAAATCATATTTGGTGGCTGAAGCAAAAATTAGAACACTCTTATGGTTCTAAATGTATATAGAAAAAATTATAAGATCACTATATTACAATTGGGAAAAGGTAAATGTACATAAAGTTTCATATGTCAAACTGTTAAGAGACTGGTAGACTGTGATGTTTTATATACATATATGTAGAGTAACCACTAAAAGAGCTGTAAATTATAAAAAGAAATATGGGAGTGCGTAGGTGGCTTAGTTGGTAAATGTCTGCCTTCAGCTCAATTCATGATCTCGGGATCCTGGGATCAAGCCCCGTGTCCGGCTCCCAGCTCAAAGGGCAGTCTGCTTCTCCCTCTCCTGCTCCCCCTGCTTGTACTCTCTCCCTCTCTCTCTCTCTCTCTCTCAAATAAATATACAAAATCTTTTTTTTTAAGATTTTATTTATTCATGATAGACACAGAGAGGCAGAGACACAGACAGAGGGAGAAGCCGGCTCCATGCAGGGAGCCCAACATGAGACTCGATCCCAGGACTTCAGGATCATGCCCTGGGCCAAAGGCAGGCACTAAACCGCTGAGCCACCTAGGGAATCCCACAAAATCTTTTAAAAAAATAAGCTAAATTTAAAAAAGAAATGTATGCAAAAACATTATAAAATTAACCAAAATGGAATTCCAAAACATTTTCAACCTAAAAAAAGGCAGGGAAAATAAAAAAGAAATGGAAAATATAGAAAACAAACTGAAAATAAAATAGGTGACTTGGGCAGCCCCCATGGCACAGCGGTTTAGTGCCGCCTGCAGCCCAGGGCCTGATTCTGGCGACCCGGGATCGAGTCCCACATCGGGCTCCCTGCATGGAGCCTGCTTCTCCCTCTGCCTATGTCTCTGCCTCTCTCTCTCACTCTGTGTCTCTCATGAATAAATTAAATAAAATCTTAAAAAAAATAGGTGACTTAAGTCTAACATGCTAATAATCGTATTAAATATAAGTTGTCTAAATACAATAATTAAAAGGCAGAGATTGCGTGCGCGTGCACACACACACACAGAGTATTCTGGTCTGAAATATCAATAGTATCAAGGTTGAGAAATCCTAAACTTGAGTCTAGACTTCCAATAAATTCATATCTTCAGGACGCCTGGGTGGTCAGTGGTTGAGCATCTGCTTTTGGCTCAGGGCACAATCCTAGGTTCCCGGGATCGAGTCTTGCATGGGGCTCCTTGCATGGAGCCTGCTTCTCCTCCCTCTGCCTATGGCTCTGTCTCTCTTTCTGTGTCTCTCATGAATTAATAAATAAAATATTTAAAATTAATAAATAAATTCATACTTTTTAATGCACATTACACTGATGCTTTCTAGGGTACCTAGTGCTGGTTCCTGAGCCTTCCTGAAGTTCTGCCCCTCCTCTGCCCACCTGACCAAGCAGTTAATAGAGAGAGGAAAGCTGAAATCTGAATTGGTTATAATTCATTTATCCCTTTTCACCTTCCAAAATTTTGTTAATACCTTTTGTTATTTCCTTTCCCATTCTCTTTGAGAATTTATCCTTTTATTCTCATTTTAATGGGGTCACAGAGAAGGGGAAATATTATACAAGTGCTCAGGCTTCATGTTTTATCAGAAGTCCTCATACTTTTTCTTGCAAATGAAATTAATTTAGCTAAGAAAAAAATCTGCCACATGTACAAGAATGAACCTGGATTATTTCCTTACACCATACACAAAAATAGACTCAAAATGGATGAAAGACCTAAATGTGAGACAAGAATCCATTAAAATCTTAGAGGAGAAAACAGGCAGCAACCTCTGTGACCTTGGTCACAGCAACTTCTTGCTAGACACATCTCCAAAGGCAAGGGAAACAAAGGCAAAAATGAACTATCAGGATTACCTCAAGATAAAAGCTTTTGCACAGCAAAGGAAACCGTTGACAAAACCAAAAGACAACCAACAGAGTGGGAAAAGATATTTGCAAATGTCTTATCAGGTAAAGGGCTAGTATTCAAAATCTATTAAGAACTTATCAAACTTAACACCCAGAGAACAAATAATCCAATCAAGAGATAGGCAGAAGATTTGAACAGACATTTCTCCAAAGAAGACATACAAATAGCCAACAGACACATGAAAAAGTGTTCAACAGCACTCAGCATCAGGGAAATACACATCAAAACCACAGTGAGATACCACCTCACTCTGAGGAATGGCTAAAATTAACCACTTAGGAAGCGACAGATGTTGGTGAGGATGCAGAGAAAAGGGACCCTCTTACACTGTTGGTGGGAATGCAAACTGGTGCAGCCACTGTGGAAAACAGTATGAAGTTTCCTCAAGTTGAAAATAGAGCTACCCTATGACCTAGCAATTGCACTACTAGGGATTTACCCCAAGGATAAAAATGTAGTGATCTGAAGGGGCACCTGCACCCCAATGTTTATAGCAGCAATGTCCACAATAGCCAAACTATGGAAAGAGCAAGGATGTCCATAAACTGGTGAATGGATAAAGAAAATGTGGTATATAGATAGATATAGGTATAGGTATAGGTATAGGTACAGGTATAGGTATAGATAGATACAGACACACAGTAGAATATTATTCAGCCATCAAAAATTGAAATCTTACCATGTGCAACGACATGGATGGAAGTAGAGGGTATTATGCTAAGTGAAATAAGTCAAAGAAAGATACGTATTAAGAATTTTTTAAAAGGAGTTGGGGGGCACCTGTTGGCTCGGTTGGGCATCTGCCTAGCTCATGGTCTCAGGGTCCTGGGATCAAGCCCCATATTGGGCTCCCTGCTCAGCAGGGAGTCTGCTTCTGCCTCTCCCTCTGCCCCACTCCCTGCTCATGTGCATTCTCTTATTCTCTCTCTCTCTCTCTCAAATAAATAAAATCTCAAAAATAAATAAATAAAAAATATAAGGTTGCAGGGGGACTATGTAAAAACTTAAACTTCAGTATAGCAACTTTTGGAAGGCAACCTGGCAATATCTACCAAAATCTAAAATGTTGTACCTATTGACCCAATAAGCTGCCTCTACAAAGTTATCCTTGAGAATATGGTATTAACAGTGTTCCGAACTGTACATATATAAAGAACTTTCATTAAAGAAATGTTCATAACAGCAAAGGTGTGGAAGCAACTCAAGTGCCCATCAATAGTCAAATAATGCAATAAATTACGACACATCGACAAGATTCAGTATGACAGCCATTAGAAATTCTGTCTGTAGAAAGAATGAGATAAATCACTATGTACTGACAGCGAGTATTAACAGGTGTTACTTGAGCTGTGGGATTGTTAGCATATTTTCTCTTCTTCACATTCTTCTGCTTTTGAAAAACTAATAAACACTAATATTAAGAGAAAAATATTAACCATCCACAAAACTAATTCTCTTCCTTTTTCTGTACATTCTAGGTTTCCAAAGTAACCAGCCATAGCCTCTCTCCTGGCTATAATATCATTCATTGATAATGGCTTTTGACTACATAATTAGTTTACTTCAATGAAACTATGCATTGTGGTAGCTCAAGTTTCCTGGTCAACTATCCAGATAAAGAGGAATCTGATGCCTGGTTATTATTAGAGTTTTATGGCATTCACTGGATCTGTAGTTTGTGTTCTTAGTGTATTACATCTGTTTAAATTTCATGGGTTACAAAGAAATCACACACTTTCAGTAAGTACCTATTTTGATCCATTGAGTTCTCCCAAGATTGTATTTACAAATTATCTCTCTTATCCTTACCTCCTTAGAAATTTACAGATATCCAAAAATGATTGAGATTGAACAGGCCGAGGCCCAGCTCTCTGAGTTAGACCTGCTAGCCAGTATGTTCCCCGGTGAGAATGAGCTCATAGTGAATGACCAGCTGGCTTTAGCAGAACTGAAAGACTGTATTGAAAAGAGGACGATGGAGGGACGATCTTCAAAAGTTTACTTTACTATCAATATGAACCTGGATGTATCTGAGGAAGCAATGGTAATTCACTTTGCTTTTTGAAGAACTGAAACCTATTTTTTTTTTGTTTTTTTTTTGAAGAACTGAAACCTATTAAGACTTAAAACACCACTTAGGGCATTTTCTTCTTTTTTTCATCAGGTAATGTTTTCTCTGGCCTGTATCCTTCCCTTTAAATATCCTGAAGTTCTGCCTGAAATCACGGTCAGGTATGTGACAGTGTAACAGAAATTGGCCAACATCAGAGGTTAAATTTAATTTGAGAATTAAAACAGTGCTTAAGTTTGTTTTCCGTTCCAAGAAAATTGATTGTTTTTATATTCTTGATCTTTTCCATCAGATCAGTATCACTAAGTAGATCCCAGCAGACTCAGCTCAACACAGATCTGTCTGCATACCTGCAAAAGAATTGTCTCGGAGATGTCTGTATATTAAATGCCACAGAGTGGGTTAAAGAACATGCTTCTGGCTATATCAGCAGAGACACCATACCTCCTGCTCCAGGAAGTACATTCCAGCCAGTTGATCTCGTTCTCACAAGACTGTGGATCTATAGCCATCACATCTACAATAAGTGCAAAAGAAAGAATATTTTAGAGTGGGCAAAAGAGCTTTCCCTATCTGGTTTTAGCATGCCTGGGAAACCTGGTGTTGTTTGTGTGGAAGGCCCACAAAGCGCCTGTGAAGAATTCTGGTCAAGGTTTGCTTTCATAAATGTTATATGCTGTGTCAATAATTTTAGTAGTAAACAAGATATTAGAGATGTGGAAATTAGTATGTCCCTGGGGTTGTACCTTATGGGATTCAGTCTTAAGTCAATGGAGAAAACAGAACTCACATACAGTCAGCATCACCCCCTTCCCTGATACAGTGCACATAGAAGATATTCTGTAAATAGCTGTTGAATTGAGCTCCTGTCCAATATGAGATGATCTCCATTTTCATGGATCTTATACTTCTTAGTGATGAGATAAACTGTGCATACCCTGTGAAACAAAGGGATTTCTAATCTCATTTCTGTTCTGATATCCTAAATGAGTTTCTAAGAAGTCCCTTTGGGAGTTTGAGATATATCAATTTCCACATTTCTAAAATGTTGGTATGAGGCAGTAGTAATAAATGAGTTTGGGAGATAGGATCATGACCAGCATCATATTTGATTAAAATAAATCCCTGTGAGATAAAAGTAGGTATCTTTACCTCTAGGGAAAGGCATGATAAGTGCTTTATAACTTCTGTTTTCAATGTTCTAGAAAACAAAACACGTTTTCAACATTTCTACTTTGAAAATTTCCTTTTAGACTCAGAAAGTTAAACTGGAAGAGAATTTTAATTCGCCATCGAGAAGACATTCCTTTTGATGCTACAAATGACAAAATAGAAAGACAAAGAAGATTTTCAAGTTTTGAAGAAAAAGTGTTCAGTGTTAATGGAGCCAGAGGAAACCACATGGACTTCGGTCAGCTGTATCAGTTTTTAAACGCCAAAGGATGTGCAGATGTTTTCCAGATGTTCTTTGGTGTGGAAGGACAGTGACTGGCCAGAGGAGTAATTGAAAATATTTGTAACTGTTGGCCCCTTGATTTTTTCCCCCTACTCTTCCTTGAAAGATGAAGTAATTTGGGGCACCTAGCTGGTTCAATCAGTTAAGCTTCTGACTTTGGCTCAAGTCATGACCTCAGGGTCCTGGGATTGAGCCCTGAGTCAGGCTCCCTGTTCAGCGGGGAGTCCTCTTGTCTTTCTCCCTCTCTCTCTGCTACTCTCCCTGCTTATGCTCTGTCTCTCTAATAAATAAATAAATAAAATCTTTAAAAAAAAAGATTATGCTTAAAACAGTTCTCCTTTTACTTATGACATATTTTTAACAGATATATTTCAGGGACATGTGGGTGGCTCAGTGGTTGAGCACCTTCCGCCCAGAGCGTGACTTAAAACAGTTCTCCTTTTACTTATGACATATTTTTAACAGATATATTTCAGGGACATGTGGGTGGCTCAGTGGTTGAGCACCTTCCGCCCAGAGCGTGATCCTGGGGTCCCAGGGTCGAGTCCCACATCGGGCTCCCTGCATGGAGCCTGCTTCTCTCTCTGCCTATGTTTCTGCCTCTCTCTGTGTGTCTCTCATGAATAAATAAATATTAAAAAAATACATTTCAGCTCTACTTTTCTCTCCCCCCTCCCCAACATTCTGGAATGGGGCTAAAGTAAAATTACTTGATCTTTTTTTTCCCCAGAACTCTGGGATCATGACCCAGCCAAAGTCAGATGCATAACCGAGTCACCCAGGCATCCTTTAAGTATAATCTTTAAAATTGTTGATAGAACGCTCTTGACATAGAAGCTACCCATTTTGAAAGAGAAATTAATGATACTTGAGGGAGATAAATGTTGCAGGTCCAACTTGCCATCTGCTCTCAACCTCGTCCCCCTTCCCTGCTTCCATTAAAAACCTGGAAAAGCTAGATGCTCACTCTACAGCCTCTTTTGTGGCTAGGGAGGGCCTCAAGACACAGCTTTGGCTAGGGGAGTAGGTTAAAGGAGTAGATGCACCTCTTCTTCCCTTTCTGCCACAAACACTAAAGGGAGTTGCCATGGTCCTTCCGACCATAGGGGCAGGACGGGCCAAAAGAACCACAGAGATGCCAGTCCCCATGTAGTTGAGCTGCTGATCCAACACCATCCCCTGCCTATCTCTAGTCAGCTTGTTATGCAATTAAATCAGTCTCCTTTCGTTTTCTGTGCTTGTTACTGGCAATTGAAAGCTAGATTGCCAAGTAGACTTTCTTCAAAGCTTTAGATTTGCATCTATCCCAGCCATTTGATACACAAATAGGTGAAGTTTCTCCTAAACAGCTTGCAATTCACCTCTATTTTAGTATACTTATCTTGTCCCTGTCCCTGGGCTCACCTCACACAAGGTTGAGGCACAAGAGGCTCAAACTTTTCAATAGGCCTCAACAGTTCATCAGATTGGTAATTCAGGGAATTTGGTTTTGGTAAATTGGATTTTGACAAATTTTTCATCTGGAAATGACTTTCTATAAATTTATTTTCAGCAAATTGGCCTAGAGTCAAATAAACACATGACCTGGTTTTTGAGGCACTCCATAAATCAGTTCCCAAAGTAATTATTAAGAATTTACTAGATGCTAGCACTCAAATTGGTACCATGTGTTGAGTATTCCTTGAAGAATCAGACTTGGTTAGAGGAAGGGGGTGGGGCGGACACAATGCATTATTTATCTTAGTAAAAAGTTGGAGGCAACTTTTATGTACCCATTACTAAGTGAATCAGCAAGTGCAATATAATACATATTATGTGATACTATGTGGAATTCAGAAGGAATAAAGTAGAATGTGAGTAGACCTTATGTATAAATAAAGGTGGTTAAACACCTTTCTGTAAATATATTTCTATTTTTTAAATTTTTTTTTTAATTTTTATTTATTTATGATAGTCACACAGAGAGAAAGAGAGAGAGGCAGAGCACAAGCAGGCTCCATGCACCGGGAGCCCGACGTGGGACTCGATCCCAGGTCTCCAGGATGGTGCCCTGGGCCAAAGGCAGGCGCCAAACCGCTGCGCCACCCAGGGATCCCCAACACCTTTCTGTAAAAACCAAAGCTGTAAAACTGAAAAGGCCAGTGAGTCCTGCTGGACAAGAAACAGTTTATTAGGGGGACTTGACAGAATTGTGTCTTGGACAACCACAAAATAAGTATATCTCCAGAACTCCATCTTTCCCAGGACCAAATTTTATAGTCCTGAAGGCTGGGAGTATATGCTAGGGGACCACATAGGAGAAAATATTTGAGAACAGTTGTATCTCCAGAGCACATCAAGGGTGTTATGCCCCAAGGGTATACTAAGGATATAGTTCGACAAAAAGAAAGAATGGTGGGGGGTGGCCTGGGCTCAAGAAGGCTTCAAGTCACACAGCAGTCATCATGGCAGATTTGTCCAGGATGCATTCATTAGTCGGCTTCACACAAACACAATTAGAATGGTGTTTATAGCACAGTGCCTATATTGGATGGGATTCTTCTGTGCCCCTTCAGATTCCATCCCCCCTGCCCAGTTGCCCCGTAAATACCAATCCTTCCTTTGCTGGCACAACACAGCCAGATGGACCAGCTATTCTAAAGTATCTGAGTCCTCTAGCCACATCTAGATGTGAATGAAATATCCTACAGAGCATGGGACCTAACATCCCCCAGAAGCTACCAAAGGGGCCAGATGATGCACATATTTTAGCAGGACCAAAATGCTAAAACTTGTTCAGTCTTTGTACATTATTTTAATAAAAGAACACAATGCTAGGATACATGGGTAGCTCAGGCAGTTAAGCAACCAACTCTTGATTTCTGCTCAGGTCATGCTCTCTGGGTTGTGAGATTGAGCCCTGTGCTGAGTTCTGCACTGGGTGTGAAGCCTGCTTAAGATTCTCTCTCTCCCTCTGTCCCTCCCCACTGTGCTCAATAAATAAATAAATGAACACAGTACTATGTACAAATAGATAAATCTTAAGTGTAAAATAGAAACAATGCAATAAAGAAGCTTTATAAGTTTTCTTTATTGAGACACCTGTCAAATTTAGACATTAGATTATTAAGGCATAGTGAGAAAGAAAAATACAGACTTTCCAACCTCATGATTAGTAAATTCCTTTAAAAAAATGGATGAGGGATCCCCGGGTGGCGCAGCGGTTTGGCGCCTGCCTTTGGCCCAGGGCGCGATCCTGGAGACCCGGTATCGAATCCCACATCGGGCTCCTGGTGCATGGAGCCTGCTTCTCCCTCTGCCTGTGTCTCTGCCTCTCTCTCTCTCTGTAACTATCATAAATAATTTAAAAAAATAAAAATAAAAAAAATAAAAAATAAAAAAATGGATGAAAGTAGGGGTGCCTTGGTGGCTCAGTTGGTTAAGTATCTGACTTTGGCTCAGGTCATGATGTCAGGATCCTGAAATGGAACCAAGTCTAGACTTCCGCTCAGCTCGAAGACTGCCTCTCTCTCTGCCCCTTCCCTGACTCGTGCACTCACACTCTCTCTCTAATGAATAAACAAAATATTTAAAAAATAACAAATAAAAATAGATGCAAGTGTAAGATACCAAAAGAGTGCAGGTCCAGTCTGCACTGTATAATGTAAGACACAATAAAAACTATAAGAGGGGTGTGTCTGGGTGGCTCTGTTGGTTAAGCATCCAATTCTTGTTTTTGACGCAGGTCATGGACTCACGGTGGGATCAGGCCTGAGTGGGGCTCCGTACTAGGTGAGGAGTCTCCCTGGAATTCTCTCTTTCCATCTGTCCCTCCTCCCTTTCTCTCTCAAATAAATAAATCTAAAAAAAAAAAAAAAAAGCAATAAACTGTAATTAAATGTTAGAGGAACAGGAAACAGCTTTCTTAGACTATTACCAATGATCACATACTTGATATATAAACATTCTTTTTAGATAAAATTGACCAGTATGATTGCATGTACATTTATTTCACAAACTGTCAATGTATTAATTAATTAATTAATTAATTTATTTATTTTTTAAATTTTTATTTATTTATGATAGTCACAGAGAAAGAGAGAGAGAGGGGGGCGGGGCAGAGACACAGGCAGAGGGAGAAGCAGGCTCCACGCACCGGGAGCCCGACGTGGGATTCGATCCCGGGTCTCCAGGATCGCGCCCTGGGCCAAAGGCAGGCGCCAAACCGCTGCGCCACCCAGGGATCCCCAATGTATTAATTTAATATATACCTTGGACTGGAATCATCTACAAAGAAATAATGATAAATTATGACAATGATAAATTCTGAAAATAAACAATTAGTCCCAAGCCAAACTATGGTTAAAAATTAAAAGGATTATTAGAAAACAAAAGTGTGAGCAGGAACCATTGGCCACACATCTACTGTTATTTGTAAAAGTCATTCCTGTAAAAACAATTCTTAAGTAAAATTTTTAAAAATATTGTAAATTGCAAAATTTATCCCATAAATCCAAATTAGCTGAACTTGGACTAACAAAGTCAAAGCCACTGTTGTCACCTGCACATTAATTTCATAAACTGAATTTTAAAACAAAACTGCATTTGCTGCTGTGCAGACTGATAATCACTTTTATCCTTGATATCAAAACCGTTACACTTTTTTTTTTTAGAAAGCTCTATAATAAGATATTAGAGAAACCCAACAGATGTCATTTGTGCACCTCCATAAAGACTGCAAGGCAGCTAAGAGTTCATAGCCTCTAAGAACTGATGCACGGGTTACTTCCTAGTTACCTACCCCCTGCAACAATGATGACAACTATTTTGAATCAGCTGAACCCATAAAAATCCTGCAAAGGGGCACAGTGAGCCTTCCGTTAAGTATAATTTGGCAATCTGCTCCCATCAGGCTGGGGGAGGGACGGAGGCCTTAATCCTTAATGTCTTTTGTCATCCCCCCCTTTCCCCCAAATATCAAAGGTACAACCCTTCAAGGAGCAGAGCAGCCATAGGGAAGATCCTAGCTCAGCATGAAAGGGGAGTGAGTGACTGGCTTCCTGCAGACACCGGGTCCCCTGAGGCTTTCAAGTGCTCTGGTGCTTTGACTGACACCTGGGCCTTTCCCAGCTCCCGCAGCTTGAGAGCACCCGAGGGCTCGCTCGCAGGCAGCGCAGCCGGGAGGGCCCTAAAGGCGCTTCGCGCAGGCGCCGCATCTTCACCGACCTGTCCTGGAAATGCTAGTCCAGGTTGGGGGCGTTGTGGCGGGGAGAAGGTGGCAGGCTGCGGAACGTCGTCAGCTCTGAGCTCTGCGATTCCGATGTGGGCAGAGGCTTTGACCTGGGGCTGTAGTCCGAGAAACTGCGGACTCGTTCTTCAAGTGGAGATCTCCCGCCGGGCAGGTGCTGCTGCGTTTGCCAGTTGGGCTGCCTTTTTTTTTTTTTTTTTTTTTTGTTTTAAACCACTCGTGATCTTTTGGGAAAAAAGGCATCGGTGTATTCTTTTGGGATTTCCCGGATGTTGCTACAGCCTGGAGAATTGGTGGAATTTTGCTCCCTGGCATCAGAGGGGTGTAGTAGAGTACCTTCGCGTCTCCAGATTTCAACAAGGGAATGACCTCAGTGGAGGCTTAATTTTTCCTCCCCAGGAGCATTTGGCGTTTTGGATTTTGTAAATCTCTTCTTTCTTGCCCCCTTCGCTCCAATGTATAAATATATATGTACTACATTTTTATTAGAAAACATGATCCTTACACCAAATGTAGAAATAGCTAGATTTAAAACCCACCCATAAGTCTCCCCCCACCCCAAGACAATATTAAATTTTGGTTTTACGTTTTATTTTCTAGTATATTATTTTTACTTGTGTGTATATGTCACATTTTCTTTTTTTAAGCAATTAAATCATATTGTACATGCTGTTTTGTATCTGCCTCCCTTCATTAAACAATGGAGTTTAAATGTCTCCATGACATAGATTTTTTGGCAACGTTGTCATTGTATATGGCTGAGTGTACTGTAATTTAGCAATTCACTGTTTTGGTTATGGTGATGTGCTTTGAAGTGGTGGGGTTCAGAGTCCACCGTCAAGAAATAATCTTGAGATAACTTTGGTACAAGAAGGTGGCTTTATTAAAGCCTAGGGACAGGACCCGTGGGCAGAAAGAGCTGCACTGGGGTTGTGAGGAGTGACTGATATTTAATATTTGAAAACTCCATAGAGATGGGCAGCCCGGGTGGCTCAGCGGTTTAGCGCCTGCCTTCAGCCCAGGGCGTGATCCTGGAGACCCGTGATCGAGTCCCATGTCAGGCTCCCTGCATGGAGCCTGCTTTTCCCTCTGCCTGTGTCTCCGCCTCTCTCTCTCTCTCTCTCTTTCTCTCTGTCTCATGAATAAATAGAATCTTTAAAAATAAAAAATCAGACGTTCCTTAAAAAAGAAAAGAAAAGAAAAGAAAAAACTCCATAGAGGCAAATGAGTCATCAAAGAAATCAAGGAACAGAAAATTAGGAGGAACAGTCTGAAAGTATGGTATCAGAGTAGTCCAGAGAGTATTTCATAAGGACACTCAAATTTCTGCCCCTACCCCTTACCCCACTGGATTTTTTGAAGCAGATCTCAGACATTGTTATCTTCTTATCTGTACATGCTTTAGTGTGTATCCCTAAAAGGCAAAGTCTTTTTTTTTTTTAATATAGCCGAAATACCTTTATCACACCCCCAAAATTCTTGACAACTATTCTTTAATGTCACCAAATATCCAATATGTGTTCATATTTCCCCAATTATCTTTTAACAGTTTGAATCAGGATTCAAACAAGAGCCACACTTGCATTTGGTTGGTATGTCTTGTTAATCTCTTTCAATCTGTTCCCTTTCTCTTCTTCTCTTTCCTCTTCTCCTCTCCCTTCTGAGATGTATTTATGAAACTGATTGCTTGTCTTATAGACTTTCTTATATTCTAAATTTTGTTGATTGTCATTGTTCTTTAATAGCGCTCATTGCTACTAGGTTTGCCGTTATTTCTAGACCTTTTCAGGAGACAAAGCTTGAAAAAAAATACAAATACACATGCATATAATGAGTTCATACTAATTTTTCTATTTCAAATTTACAAATTTTATTTTAAAGCTTTTTTTTTTTTTTTTTAAGTAAGCTCTACACCCAATATGGGGCTTGAGCTCACAACACCAAGATCAAGACTGGCATACTCTACCAACTGAGCAAGCCAGGCACCACTATTTTAAACCTTTTTCATTTTATATTTGTATCTCTTAGTTCCTAATGGCATTAATATGATTACATATTTGGCTTTTAAGTTGAATATGAATTTAGATGAAAACTCATCCTTTTTCATGTAGAGTTCTATGAGTTTTGACAAATGCATACAGTTGTAACTATTACCTCAATCAAGATACAGAATATTTTCATCACCTCTCAAAATTCCACGTACCTTTATAATAATTACTTATTTGATTTGATTTCAGAATAATAGTACTGATATTATTATGCTATTATACTTATTAAAAATAGCTTACAGGGAAGCCCTGGTGGCGCAGTGGTTTAGCACCACCTTCAGCCCAGGGTGAGATCATGGAGACCTGGGATGGAGTCCCAAGTCGGGCTCCCTGCGTGGAGCCTGCTTCCCCTCTGCCTGTCTCTCTCTCTCTCTCTCTCTCTCTCTCTGTCATGAATAAATAAATAAAATCTTTTAAAAAATAGCTTACAAATTTTTGAAGTTCTTTTTGTTCATATGATATATTCCACAGAGATATATAGTCAAGTGAAGGTGCTCTGAAGTCCACTGAAATAATTCTTCTTTGTATTACAAAGCCATTAACTTTGTAGATGTATAGGTGTATTTGTTTCATTTCGCTTTTGATTTTTAGGGAGAGTTTTTAAAAATTTAGATTTATCTTTATGCCAAAATCATGTGAAATATTTACTTGACTCTGAATTGCAGTCTAAAGAATAAACTATATTCAGAGCAGAGCTCAGTAGAGGTGACCCATGGAGCTAGGAATCAGACATCTGAGGAGGATGTTCCTACCTGCTGCTGTTACTGGTACCCCTGAGGTGCACAATAAAGGTGACTGATTATTGAAAAAGCAATGAAGATTGAAACCGACTGCCACCTAAAGGAATTAACACTGCTGGGGGCATTGCTGCTAGGATGATGCTAACAGAATGGAGCAAGTCACTTTTTCTAGTCCCCACTGTGGATGGCGCCTAACAGGAAGCCAGTAGAATAAAGGAGAAATAGTTTGCAGAGTTTTAGAATGATCAAGTTGAGTATAAAGGGGTGAGTGTGTGGACATGAGAATACAATAACCAGCAACGTGTGATTATGTTTTTCTAGCGTCATTGAGAATCAAAGTCGCTTAGTACAAGATCTGTACATGTCAGATTTTATTAGACTTTTCTAAAAGCTACCCTTAACATTTTGACATGAAGAGGAGGAGGGATTGGGTGCCTGGGTGGCTCAGTTGGTTAAGGGTCTGCCTTTGGCTCAGGTCATGATCCCAGGGTCCTGGAGTTGAGTTCGGTATTGGGCTCCTGGCTCAGCTGGGAGCCTGCTTCTCCCTCTGCCTGATGCACCTCCTGCTTGTGCTCTGTCAAATAAATAAAGTCTTTTAAGAAAAAGAAAAAGAAGGAAGGAAGGAAGGAAGGATGGATGGATGGATTTAGAGAATATCGCCTAGAGCATCTCAAATTTCAACACCACCTGGGAATCTTGTTAAAATTGCAGAAATCTGGGGCTCCTGGGTAGCCCAGTCAGTTAAACTTTCCCCCTTGATCTCAGCTCAGATCCTGATCGCAGGGTCGTAGGTTCAGGCCCCTAGCTGAGCTCCAGCCAGGCTCGGCATGGAGCCTACTTTTAAAAAAATGCAAAACCTGCTTCAGTAGTCCTGAGATGGACCTGACAGTCTGCTTTTTTTTTTTTTTTTTTGAAGATTTATTTACCTACTTGAGAGAGAAGGAGTGGGAGGGGTAGAGGGAGAAGGTGAGAGAATATGAATCCCCCCCCACCCCACCCCCGCCGAGCACAGAGCCAGAGGCGGGGCTCAGTTCCATGACCCAGATCAGGGCCTGAGCTGAAACCAAGAGTCCAGTGGTTTAACCACCTGTGCCACCCAGGGTCCCCTCTGCATTTCTAATAAACTCCCAGGTGATGCTCATGATTGCACTTTAGGTCAAACATTTCCTGTTTCCACTGCCACGTCATTCTTCTGCTACCCTTATGTGAAAAAGCTCCTACCCGCTAAGAGGGGAACGGACCGCACTCCCGGAACGCGGGGGAAAGACGGGGTTTGAAGCCTCGGCGCTCCTACTTGGCCTCCTACTGGGCACGGATGACGTCACTCCGAAAGGCGTGGCTCTAGCTGTGACGTTTCCGGCGGCGGCTGGCGCAGGCCCCGGCGGGGGGCGGGAGCGGAAGTGGGGCGGCGGGAGGGCGGGGTGGGCGGCGGAAGGGGAGGGCCGCGGAAGTCGCTCGCGTCGGCCCTGTTCCGGCGCCGGGGACCGGAAGTTGTGGCCCGGCGGTGTCAACGACGGGGCTGCGGGCCGGGAGTGCGGCTGACACCGCGACCATGGGCGGGAAGAACAAGCAGCGGACCAAGGGGAACCTGAGGGTGAGTGCGGAGGGCCTCGCCGACCGGGGAGCTCCGGCCTCGCAGCGGCTGGCTGCACCACGCGCGCGTCCCGAGGGCGTGCGGAGCGCGGCTGCCGGGAGGCGTGTGTGTGCGTGTCGAGTGTGACCTCTCTGTTGTGTGTGTGCGTCCCCGCGGACGGGCTGGGTCGTGTCTGAGCAGATGGGGGGTTTGTGAGAGGAGAGGTGTTCCCGGCCGGAGCTGTCTGCAGCCGGGCACACACCTCGCGGTTTCCATTAAGAGATGGTTCAGTATCCGCTTCAACTGGAAGGTTACCTGGTCGGGGCTGGGTGGGGGTGGGGGTGGGGAGGTGGTGGTGGGTGGGACTGGGGAGCCAGGGAGTTGGGTAGAAAGCACTTGCAGTGATCCTGGTGTGCAGGACATCTCGGATCATGTCACTCTTTTGCTCAGAAACCTGCCGGGGCTCCCCAGGATTGCTCGCGGTAGAGGCCAGATCCCTCCTAACGATGGTGTGTGTACATGGCATGTGGTCAGGCTCCGGCCCCTTCCCGTCGCTGGCACCATCTTCAGCTTCCTCCTGGCTGTCTCGGTCCAGCCACACGGACCTAACCTGCTCACGGAGCCTTGACCTTGCCTGGCAGGCTCCCCGACGCTCTTTTGTTCAGGTGGCTACCAGTTTTGCCAGGTAGACACCCCAGTAAGGTCTGTCTTGACCGCCCTATTTTAAATTGTAGCCCTCCTCCCGCTTCCTGTGCTCCTTTCCTGCTTTGTTTTACTCCTGTGCACGTCAGGATTTTTTTCACACGCCGTGTAATTTGCTGTCTCCCTTCATTTGCGGTCTTGCTTCCCTGGGATGTGAGTATTACGAAGGCAGGTGTTTTTGGTTTTGTTTTTGTTTTTTTAATGAAAGCTGTTGTTGTCCTAGGGGCCTAGAACAAGGACTAGCATATAGTAGAAACCCACTAAATACATGTTTATTTCATTTTATTTTATTTATTTATTTGAGAGAGAGAGAGAGAGACCACAGAGGGGGAGCAGCAGGACAGGGAGAAGCAGGCTTCCCCACTGAGCCAGGGAGCCCACAATGCTGGGCCCCATTCTGGAGCCCCAGGTCACGGCCGGAGCCAAAGGCACACGCTTAACCGACTGAGCCACCAGGGGCCTCTAAACACTTCTTTTTTTTTTTTTTTTTTAAGATTTTATTTATTTATTCATAAGAGACAAGAGAGAGAAAGAGAGAGAGAGGTAGAAACACGGGCAGAGGGAGAAGCAGGCTCCATGCTGGGAGCCCGACGCGGGACTCCATCCTGGGTCTCCAGGATCACACCCTGGGCCAAAGGCAGGTGCTAAACCACTGAGCCACCAGGGATCCCCCTCTAAACACTTCTTTAAAGAAGACTCCAAAGTGGATTAAACCTGTGATTTAGGGATGTTATAATGGTATATTTTTATGGTACCAGGTTTGTTACGGCACAGTCCAGTTTTATGGGAGTGCATTTTTCTCCCCTTCTGGTCAAATTCTAGTGAAACCAGTATAACGATTTCTTAGATTAGTCGCTTAATCTGTCATTAGCAGATAGTACCAACAGTAATAATAGTAACTCGCCTTGTGCTGGTACTGTGTTAAGCACTCTACTTGCATTCTCATTTAATTTTAATTTTTTTAATGATTTTCTTGTTTTATTTTTTAAAATATTTCAAATATGAGTAAAAGTTGCAAAAATATTAGACTGACAAGCCATATGTTCTTAACCGATACTCATCAATTGTTAATATTTGGTCACATTTGTTTTCTTTATCTAAATATATGCATTTTGCTGAACCATATGAGAATTAGGTGCATACATCATGACACTTAACTCCTAAGTACTTCAACGTGATATTCTAAACAAATGCCATTCTTCTTCATAATCATGAACAGTTAAACATCCTAGAAAATTTAACTTAAGTATAACACTACTACTACTAATATATAACAATGTATTTAGATTTCTGTAGTCATCTCAATAAGGTTCTCTTTAACTTATTTTTAGATACAGCATGTTTAAAAACACCTAAGATCCAATCAAGGATTGAGTGATTCCATTCATTTAATCATTTAGCTCTCGGTAGTTTTCCAGTGGGGCTTGCTTGCTTGCTTTCTTTTTTTTCTTTCTTTCTTTCGTTTTTCTTTTGAGGGCACTTGTTTTATGACAGGGACAATTTGGAAAAGTCTAGGCTAATTGTTTTCCTTAATTGAGAATTGTCCTATTGTTCCTTATGGTTAGAAATTGAGGTTACACAGCTTTTGATAGAAATGCTTCATAGATGTATCATTGTCAATGCATCAGAATATACATGATGTTTCTCCCATTATTGGTGTTATTTAATCACTTGGTTAAGGTGATGTCCTTTGTAAAGTTGTCTTTTTCTATCAGCTATTAACAGATAACATGGGGAGTGGTATTTGAGACTGGAAATAATTTGCTCTTTCACAAACTTTTACCTAATGGTTTTAGCATCGTTTGATGATTCTTGCTTGAATCAGTTTCAATGGTTTAAAATTTTACCTTTAATTTTGACAACCCAAGTAATGACTTAGTTACCTTTTTCTCATTTTAAAGATGATGGTACTGAGGCTTAGAGAAATTAATTTACCTAAGCTCATGTAGCCAGGAAATTTCATTGTTGAGATTTGAACTTCAGCGTGGCAGTCTTTCATTCAATGTAAGACTTTGAATACTGAATGCCATGTGTTCAAAGAGATGTTTCTTATTCTCGAACTGTTAGTGTAATGATAGATATGTAAGTAAGCAAATGATTATAATATATTTAAGAATTATGATATAGGTATGAGTAGAAAGGAAATGGAGGAACAGAAAAAGATGGTAACTGACCTGAGGGAGCCAAGCATTGAAAATAACTGTGTGTTTAGAAGGATGAATAGGAGTTTGTCAGGCAAATGAACAGGAAGAAAAGGTTTTTGGGTGGAGAGAAAAGATTACACAAAGATCAGATATTGAAAGACAACATATTCAGAGAACTGTGAATTCACTTTGGGACTAGAACATAAATGGTGGTAGCAAAATGGGAGAGGAGAGTAGGAGATGTGACAAGGAAAGAAAAGTGTCAGGAGATAAACCTGGGAAAAGCTAAGACCAGGTGGGGAAGGATCTTGCAAGTCTTCCTGAGTTTGATCTTTAAACTGTAAATTCAGGATTTCCACCTTTAATACCTCTAGAAAACAGGCACAAAAGAATGAAGTAGTAGCATAAGAAAATTAGCTGCCAGATAGAATCAAGGTCCTTAATTTTTGAACTGTGGGTATAAGCATTTAACATACAGTAGAGGAAATACTAAGAAACAGTAACTGTATTTTAAACTAAGAGTAGACATTGAATAAAGGATACAGTTAGTATAAAATAATTTGTTATTTTAAAATAGAAGTTGGAAATCGGATACTTTTTCTTCTACATGTAATTATCACCATCAGTCTGCTATTTCAGGTCAGTTCAGAATTCAGCCTTGACTCCTTTAGCTTTTTTTTATTTTTTTATTTTTTTTAACACTCCATGCCCAGCATGGAGGGATGCTTGACTGACTGAGCTACCCAAGTGCCCCTTGGCTCCTTTAGCTTTTAGCATTAATTAATTTTTTATACTATTTCATTCTGTTTTATAATAAAAGTTTATAAACGATGTTATAGATAAAATTCTGACGTCCTAATGTCATCATATTTAGTTTTCAGTGAATTGCATTACAATTCACTAACTTCCTTTGTAGCTGTTAATTCATGTACCAGTATTGAAAAGGGTGAACTGAATAATGTTAGTTCATTTTAATACAGTTCCAAAATAGAGAACCTTTTTTGAAATTAGTCTTAAATGCTACTGTTTTGGGAAAAAAATGTAATTCAGGTTATCATTTTCATTTCATACAAATTAGTTCTTGACAAAATAGTTTCCCAAACACAGTTTTGCTAGATAGGAGCAAATTTAATCACACATTTGGGAAACCCTTTCAACCACTCTTAGAAAGAAATCAGAAACAGGTGAATTAATTAATTAGCTTATTTTTAAAGGGTTAGTAATGTCATCTTGGACATTGAAGTAAGGCTTTTTTTTTTTTTTTAAGATTTTATTTATTTGCTTTAGAGAGAGAGGGCTCAGGAGCAGGGGGAAGGGCGGAGGGAGAGAGAGACTCTCAAGCAGACCCGGAACTAGATGTGGAGTCCCACATAGGGCTTGATCTTATAACTCTGAGATCATGATGTAGGCCAAAACCAACAGTCAGAGGTTTAACTGACAGCAACCCAGGCGTCCCAGAGGTATTTTTCTGTTAGATGGCAATGAGTGTGTTAACTTTCTTTCAATAGTTTAATTTTGTTTTTCCACAACCAACCCCTTAACTTTTTGCACTAGGAAGCTACTATATTGAGTATCCATCTAACATACTACTGACCTTGGTTCAAAAGAGTGTATCTTCTATCCTGACCACTGTATTGACTTTATGTCCAGAGTAATGTCTATCATTAGAGCTGAAAGAAGTTAAGATAATTTTGGATATGTGGAAATAAGTGTGTCTGTCCTAAAGGAACTCTTAGTTTTAGAAAGAGCTATTATTAGACTTGTACCATGGTGGTGGTTTAATAAATACTTGTTGAATGGTTGAATGAAAAGATGTAATTCATGTATGAATTAATTTTATATCATATACTCTTTTTTTTTTTAATTTTTATTTATTTATGATAGTCACAGAGAGAGAGAGAGAGGCAGAGACATAGGCAGAGGGAGAAGCAGGCTCCATGCACCAGGAGCCCGACATGGGATTCGATCCTAGGTCTCCAGGATCGCGCCCTGGGCCAAAGGCAGGCGCTAAACCACTGTGCCACCCAGGGATCCCTATATCATATACTCTTTATACTCTTATACTCTTTATATAAATTTGGAAATAAAAATTTTATAAAATAGTACTTTTTTTTTTTTAAGAATTTATTTATTCATGAGAGACACAGAGAGAGGGGCAGAGACATAGGCAGAGAGAGAAGCAGACTCTTTGTAATGAATCCAATGCAGGACTCTATCCCAGGACCCCAGGATCACACCCCCTGAGCTGAAGGCAGAGACGCTCAACCACAAAACTACCCAGGCATCCCAAAATAGTACTTATTCTTACCATATGTGATGCATTCTGAGTTTTAAAGTTTTATTCTGTTTTGGTTTTTTTTTTTTTTTTTTGGAAAGGCTGTTATGACCCATTAAGTTGATATCATGAGCTGCTAATAGATTGTATCCAATTTAACAAACATTGTTCTGATGTTTAGCAGACCAGGAAATAACTCCTAGGATCATTATTGATAGGTTCTTTGTGATGGGAACGTTTCAGTAGGTGAAATCTTAGGCTGGAAAATAAAAAGTTCTCAAATAAAAGCTTGTTCCTCAGAATTGTCAAAGACAAGTCAAAGTTAAATTTTGAACTCTTTCTGACTTTTTCCCCCCCAACTTTCTTATCAGCCTTCAAACAGTGGCCGAGCTGCAGAACTGCTTGCCAAAGAACAGGGAACAGTTCCTGGATTTATTGGTTTTGGAACATCTCAGAGTGACTTAGGCTATGTTCCTGCTATTCAAGGAGCTGAAGAAATTGACAGTCTTGTAGATTCTGATTTCCGAATGGTGCTGCGGAAACTTTCCAAGAAAGATGTCACCACAAAATTAAAAGCAAGTTTTATGTTTTCTGTAAAAATGATCAAGAAAATCCTTTTGTTAGAGCGAAATGTCATTAGTATATTTTATGTAAAGAAAAATAAGCAATCATAAAAAAAAAAGAAAAATAAGCAATCATTTATCACTAATAAGTTCTTTTACTATTGTCCTTTTTTCTGATATATAGACTTAAGCTTAGTCTTATCTTTTCTGGCTTATAAATTAGTTTATTGTTCTGCACTTATTTGAACCACTTTGGAATTCTGACTACAGTTTTTCCCATTAGGGAATGTAATTTTGACCCTATAATATTAAATTGAATATTTTGTTTGTACACACTTTATTTTATTTTTGTATACGTTTTATTTTTTTAAAAAACAGAAAAGTTTCTATTATAGTATGCTGTGATGGAACTTTTCAGGTTAGTCCCGTAAGGCATAAACAGAAGCAGCGTATTCTCCCTTTACGTGAAATAGGCTAAGCTTTTAGAACAGGATAAATATAATCAATAGCCAATAGTGTGACTGTTGATTCTTAGTAATATCACTAATTTATTTTTAGGCTATGCAGGAATTCGGAACCATGTGTACAGAGAGAGACACAGAAATTGTAAAAGGAGTTCTTCCATACTGGCCAAGAATTTTCTGCAAAATTTCACTTGTAAGTATTAAAAACTTGTAGTAGTTTGTTTTTGTACAGTTTTTGAAGTCATGAGGACTATTAAATTTATATGATTGCTTTTGGTGAGGATGATAAAATGTTATGTCAGTATTGTTATGCAGATTGAATCATGTTTTTAAGGTATATTGAGAATCTTTTTTCAGAAATCAGGTAATTACTGGAGAATTACCTAGATACTTTCTAGTTAGAGTAAAATTGAACAGTTTAATTTCTTTGGATATTTACTGCGGAAGAATGAGAGTGAATTGCCCAATATTCAAGGCCTGACCTTGAGTCTATCTTGAAGAGTTTTTATCTCATTGCAAGAAGGGAAAAAGAAAAAATGAACTTTTTCACAATTTTTGAATTTACTAATTTTAGTTTAGCTCTGCATATCGGTGGATTCTTATTAATGGGTCATCATAGCATATTCAGAAATGTCTGTATTTTTATTCTTATGGGGTAGAGCTATTTTAAATCATTTTATATTTTCAATAGGATCATGATCGCCGGGTTCGAGAAGCCACACAGCAGGCTTTTGAAAAACTTATTCTTAAAGTGAAGAAACACTTGGCTCCTTATTTAAAAAGTTTAATGGGCTATTGGCTAATGGCTCAGTGTGATACTTACACACCAGCTGCATCTGCAGCAAAAGATGCCTTTGAAGCAGCTTTTCCGCCAAGCAAGCAACCTGAAGCCATAGCATTTTGTAAGGATGAAATTACAAGTGTAAGTTCTTGGAACTGTCCTCTTTTTTTTCCCCACAAGTATTTAGGGAACATGAGGCTTATTATAATGATAGCTCTTTTACATGGTATTGTGAAGGAATAGCTAAGTGAAATATTCCTAATGGAAGACAGTTTTTAAAAATGGTATTTAATAAAACTGACTGGTTTTGATTTTTTTTTTTTTCTGGTTTTGATTTTTAAACATAATATTTTATTTTATTATTATTATTTTTAAAGATTTTTATTTATTCATGAGAGACACAGAGAGAGGCAGCGATACAAGCAGAGGGAGAAGCAGGCTCCATGCAGGGAGCCTGACATGGGACTCGATCCCAGGTCTCCAGGATCAGACCCTGGGCTGAAGGTGGCACCAAACCGCTGAGCCACCTGGGCTGCCCCATAATTAACATTTTAGATTGAATTTTTCTAAGTTATTTAAATTTTTCGTCCTTAATTTATAACTTTTAGTCATAGTACCAAAAAGATTTAAGTTTATGCTTTATGTTACATGATCTGAAAAAAGAATACATCTAAAAAATCTAAATTTACTTTCCCCATATTTCCATATTGATACATGTATACAGATAAACTTCATTCTTTTTGTTGGCTTTATGATATAGATGTACAACAGTTTATATAACTCCTTTTATATTAATATGCATCTGAGATTTTCCCTCTGTTTTTTATTATAACAAATACTGCTTCAGTAAACATTCTTGAACAGATCTCCTCAGACCCTGTGGGAGTGATAATAGAATTTCTAGTAAGCATATGTTGGGTCAAAGGATAGGAACATTTAAAATTTTCATGGATACTGATAAATTGCCCTTCAAAAGGCGATATAAATTTATATTCCTCTTAATGATATAAAGGTCTCTCCAACACATGGCCAGCACTTCTGCGAGACTGGTATCAGCCATAATTTTTTTTTTGTGGCTTTCAATTTGTGTCTTATATTGTCCTTCTTCATTTCTGTTATTCCTAATATATGGGCTGGAAAAACCAGACAACCAAGCTTATTAGTATTCTCTCAAGAAATCAAAGTAGATGGACTGTGAGAGAAGAGAGGAATTGAAGATTTTTAGAATTCATGGATTTTTAGAAATTCATAGAAATTCAAAGACATTCATTCCTTTATTTAGTACACCTGTGTTTCCATAACACCCTGTGTACAATATTTTCTTAAACATCCTCTCTCCTTTCAATTATCCAGCCTTCCTGTGGCTTCCCATTATACTCACAAGTCCAGATTTCTTATCCTGGCCTACAGGACTCTGCATGGTCTGGTCCCAGCTTACCTGTCTCATCTTTGCACCTAACATCTCTCCTACACACATACGTGCATTCTAGTTCCCCATTTGAGTTCTTGATTCTCCCATTCTTTATTTTTCAGTTTTACCAAGTTTGTTTTTCTAGGGACAGGGTTTGTAGCTTTAATCATATTCTCAAAGGGAGTTGTCTAATCCAAGAATCATTGGTTTATTTAAGTATTGTGAGAATGAAGTATGATGAGTTATGATACTAAGAGTTTTAGAAGATGGAGTTTGAGACAACTAATTTGGCTGTCTATAGTTTTGCATATAGTATTATAGTATTATATAGTATTATATTGGTTTTTTTGTTCTTGGTTTTGTTATGGATGGATAATTGATCATTGAATATGTGGATTTTTCCTCTATTATTTCCCCTTTACTTAGTTATGTCACAGTTCTTACAGATAATGGGTTTGAACTTTCCCAAGTTCAAAACCAATTTTTTAGAGAGGAGTTAGGCAAATGAAGACCAAAATGTGAGATTTATAAACATTATGTCATACTGTCTATAAGAACATGGGCTCTGAGTCGTAACATTGGGTTCTAGCCCCAACTGTGCCATTAGTTATTCGTGTGACCTTGGGCAAGTTTCTGTGCCTCCATTTCTTCATTTATTAAAGTGGAAATTAACTTGTACTTCATTGAGTAGTTGTGAGGATTAACTTAATGGATGAAGTGTGCTCAAATCAATACCTGGCTTGTGGAAAAGCTAAATAAATGATAACTATTGTTACTGCTGATAAAAGCAGTACTAGAACAGTAGGTTCCCTAGTACTGCGCCCTGGTAGTAGGCAGGCTTACTCACTTTGAATGGAGCCTTAAACTTTCCTCCTTGATGAAGCAGAGCACACACAATATGTGTTGTCCTGTTATGGGCAGGGAGGCTCTCAGAGGGGAAAACAGCCTAACTTCTCTCCCAAACTTAAAACTCATCGGTGATTCTACTTCACTGTTGTGTACAAGAGGGATAGAGGAGCGAGAGACCAGGAGTATTTAAGGGAAAACTCTTCTTGAAGGTACTGAAGATGTTCAGAAGAAGTACCCTCTCTTTCTAACTGCAAAAGCAGTCAACCTTGGGGATTGATAGGGAAAGAAAAATTGTTACCAATTGAACTTTACAGTTCAAACCTTCTAGTTTTGCTGCTTTAATTTTGCTACTCTTTTGGGAAGGGGTAGAAACTTTTAGATAAGATAAGGCTTATGCTCTGTTCACCATTGACAATTCAATAAAATCTCAACACTATGGGATTTTCTCCCCTCTATAGGTACTGCAGGATCATCTTATAAAAGAAACACCTGATACACTCAGTGACCCACAGTAAGTCATCTGTCTATGTAACTCATATTAAGGATTTGTTTTGCTCAAAGGTAATGAGATGATAATTTCAAGACCATATTTTTAAAAAAAGAGATTGTGAAAGTAGAGATAAAAATACTTGATATAATACTATATGCCAGGTGCCATTTTAAATGCTTTTACTTACAAGTTGTCCTGCTATTTAATTTGAATTATCTGGAAGTTACACCTTCGGTTCTTCGACAAAGAGGTATTTTTCCCCATATTTACCTTTTGAGAATCCTAGCAGGAGGCATATTAAGGTCTGGTTGAAATAATAAGGAACTATGAATAGTATGAATAGTACTACTCTGTTGAAAGAGAAGTAAAATGTCCCATTTATTTTTATGTGTTAATCAAACTGTTAGAAGTTCATAATGGAAAGTAATCTTAGATGCACTGATATCCCTTCCCTAGAATCATCTTGCTGCTGAGAGCAGTTTATTTGCACACTTTTCTCAACCCACAGCTTTTCATTTACTTTTACTTTGTACTTGTTGAGAAATACATGATTAAAATTTTGTGTGTTTTATATTTTAAGGGAGGAGGGTTGGCACAGGGAGAATAGAATGTAGAAATAAAGCAACTTCAGTAGATATTTAATGATAAACCACTTAACATAGAAGTGACAATGATCTCCTTTGGCTTATTCTCAATCCTTATGTATATTTCTTTTCTTTCCACATCAAGAACGGTTCCAGAGGAAGAAAGAGAAGCTAAATTCTATCGTGTTGTAACTTGTTCCTTATTGGCATTAAAAAAATTGCTTTGCCTCTTACCTGAAAATGAGCTTGATTCTCTGGAGGAGAAATTTAAGTCTCTTTTATCACAGAATAAGTTTTGGAAGTATGGAAAACACAGTATACCTCAGGTATCTTAATCTTCTATTGTAAACATTCTGTGATTCCTTTTTTCCCACTGTGATATTAGTTTATATTTATACTTTATGCTTAAAACTCTATGAACACATCTTTGTGGTTAGACTGAATTCCTCTTTTACTGCAATGTTACTGTATTTTCACTTTTTTGTTTAGTTATTTAGACCTCAGATTCAGAGTTGTATTATCACACTCCTCTGTTCATGGTACTTTAAAATTGTTGGTGTGTTTGAGGCTCTTCTAACTTAGTGCATTTTTTTCTCTTTTGTCTCTGTCTCACTCTCTATCCTCCACTTAACCATTCTAAATATGCTTAGTATATGTCCTTTTATATGTAAATAGTTGATTCTTGTTACTCATGGTAATTAGGTTTTATGAGGAGCGCATGAACATTCAACTAGTGAATACTGAAGTGTTGCTCTTAAAGGATTAGGTGCCCTGCAAGTCTCTGGTCACAACATTTTTGCCACTTGGTCAAAATATAACCTTGTTTTCTGTGTGTTTGTTTAAAGACATCTTAATATATATTGTTGATTCATTAACATCAAACTCATAGCCAATAGCACTAGAAGTCATGCCTGAATGAAGCTTACCTAACAAGTATTTTCCCTGTTAGGCACATCATAGCCTTTTTGCATGTATTTTTATTTCACATAAATGGTATTGTGTTATATTTTATTCCATTTATTTTTTTACTTAGTTCTTTTTAAGTACTGGGTGGCTCAGTTAGTTAAGTTTCTTTAACTCTTGATTTTGGCTCAGGTCATCCTCTCAGGGTCGTGAGATTGAGCCCTGCATCAGACCCCACTCTAAGCATGGAGCCTGCTGAAGATTCTCTCTCTCCAAAAAAAAAAAAAACCATAAAGTACTAAAATACTTTAAATCTATCATGTTCTGAATACTGCTATGTAGTATTCAGGAATTTGCATCCTTTCCATTTTACCCCCCTGCATTTTCTCAGTGAGAGATGTCCTGATGCCTCTAACTCCGTGCCCCCACAGAGCAGCAGGGAACATCTTCATTCATGTGCTTTTAAATCTGCAAGGATTTATTTTTTTTTGAAATTCTCTTAACTTCTGAATTGCCAGATCAAAGAGTATATGCATACTTAATTTTTTTTTTTAAAGATTCTATTTATTTATTCATGAGAGACACAGAAGGAGAGGCAGAGACATAGGCAGAGGGAGAAGCAGGCTTCCTGCAGGGAGCCCAATTTGGACTTGATCCGAAGATCAGGATCACGCCCTGAGCCAAAGGCAGACGCTCAACCCTGAGCCACCTAGGCGTCCCTGCATACTTAATATTTTGAGTGGTGCCAGATTATTCACCTGAACATTACTCTAGACTCAACTATCATTGCATAATGAGCCCTAGATCCCTATATTCTAATCAGGACTAAGCACCATTCAGTCTCTTAATTTTTATCAGTCTAACAGGAGTTCAAAATGATAGTTCTCTTTTTTTTTTTTTTTTTTTTTTTTTTTTTTTTTGATAGTTCTCTTTAATTACTCTGCTAACTAGTGACTTTCAGCATGTCTACATTTGTACATAAGCTTTTTAAATTTTTGTGTTTTTTCTGTAAACTACTTGTTTATATCTTTCTCCTTTCTTTCTTTTGAATTTATTTTTCTAATTTTACAAGAGTTCTTTGTATATCCTAAATACTCGAACTTTTGTTGGTTTTAGGCATTGCAAATAATATCCCATTCTATCACCTTTCCTAATGTCCTCTTTAGAAAGAAATTGTAATTTTCATGTAATCAGAGTCACTGATTTTGCCGCATGAAGGCCTTTCCTACTTTTAAGCCATAAAAATATTCCATATTTTTAATTGTTATATCTTTCTTAACAGTTCTGCTTCTCATATGAAGTCTATCAATAATCCACCTTTTAAAATGTTAAGTAGAGATCTAGTTACCTTTTTCTTCATGTATAGTGAGCAAGTTTTCCTAACATTACCCGTAAACTATTAATTCTTTCCCTATTGATTCGTGGTCCTGCCATTATGGTACATTAAATTTCTACATAGTCTTAAGTTTATCTCTAAACTCTCTCTTCTGGCCCATTAGTTTTTGTTCCTTCTTATGCCAGTACCAGAAGTTTGCATCCATTCCATTTTAATACGACATGTTAACATAACATCATGATATGTCTTAATAAGTGGTCAGGTGAGTTAACTTTTTTTGTCCTCATCTTCAAGATTGACCAAGTTGTTTTAGAACTTTATTCTTTTGGGGCACCTGGCTGGCTCAGTTGGTACAGCATGTGACTCTTGATCTCAGGGTCACAAGTTTGAGCCCCATGTTGGGAGTAGGGGTTACTTAAACAAAAACAAAAATAACTCTTCATTCTTCTATATAAATTTCAGTAAATTTATTGAATTTCTGAAAAAAATCTAACTGCAGTATTGATTGGGGTTACAGTGAATGATTTGAGGAGGCTTCCAGTCTCGCTTGTCTTTGTGATGAGTATCTCAATTTATTCAGGTATTTAAAAAATATCTTACAATAATTTTTAAAAGATTTATTTATTTATTTATGAGAAAAATGGAGCAAGCGAGAGTTGGGGGATGAACAAAGGGAGAGGGACACAGAGAATCTCAAGCAGACGCCACGATGAGTGTGGAGCCTCCCTCAGGGCTCAGTCTCATGATTCTGGTATCATGACCTGAGCTGCAATCTGTGGTTTGACCCTCAACCCACTGAGCTACCCAGGCGCCCCTCCTAGGATAATTTTCAACCAACTTTATTGTAAAAAAAGTTTTTCACAATAAAATTTAGCCATTTTAGGCATAGAGTTTGGTAAGTTTTGACAAATGTATATACCCATCTACATGTACATATCCATGTAACCACTACAATCAAGATTTATCACCCAAAAATGGGTTCCTTATGTCATCCTCCCAACTCTAGGCAACCAGTGATCTGCTTTCTGTCATTACAAATTAGTCTTTGTGGGTTTTCATATAAATGGAGCCAAACATAACTCTGTATCTGGCTTCTTTTGCTTAGTATAATGTTTTTAAGATCTGTTCGTCGTTGTTGCATATATCAGTAGTCCATTCCTTTTTATTGCTAAGTTTCATGTAGTCTTTGCATGGACATGGGTTTCATTTTTCTTGGGCAAGGAAAGAAATTGATGGTTGATAGGGTTAGTATATGTTAAATTTCTAAGAAGCTACCAGACCATTGACCAAAGCGGTTGTACTATTTTGCACTTCTGTCAGTAGTGTATGAATTTTTAGTTGCTTCATATCCTCACTTCAGTATTGTTGGTTGTTTTAATTTAAGTCATCCTCACAGATGTGGGATCAGGGATCCGCAAACGATATATATAGCTCATGTGTCAAAATCTGGCACATCTGTTTTTGTAAATAGTGTTTTGTGTTGTCTGTGGCTGCTTTCATCCTAATAAAGCAGAGCTAAGTAGTGGGGAGGGACACTATATGGGCTTGCAAAACCTGAACTATTTACCGTATGGCTCTTTAAAGAAAACGTTTACTGACCTCTGGGGTAGAGATTTTCCATTGTGATTTTAATTTGTATTTCCTTGATGGCCGATGATGTTGGGCATCTTTTAATGTGCTTGTTGGCCATTTGTATACTTTTTTTGAGATGTCTGTTGAAGGCTTTTTCTCACTTTTTAATTTTTATTTCTGAAGTTTGAACTTGGCTGTTTTTTGGTTTTTTGTTTTTAGAGAAGGAGTATACATGCAAGCCAGGTGGAGTGAGGAGGGGCAAAGAGAGGGAAAGAATCCCAAACAGGCTCTGTGCCCAGCGTGGAGTCTTATGTGGAGCTCAGTCTCACAATCTTCAGATCATGACCTGAGCCAAAGTCAAGAGTTGGCTGCTTAACCAACTGAGTCACCAAGGCACCTCATTTTTAATTTTTATTTAAAAACATTTAAGTAGGCTCCATGCCCAACATGGGGCTTAAACTCACAACCCTGAAATCAGGAGTTCATACTGTACTGACTGAGCTAGCCAGGTGCCCCTCTTTTGACCATTTTAAAATTGAGTTTTTGGTTTTTGAGTTGGAAATGTGCTTTATTTATTGTGGATACATACATTTTGTCAGATAAAGAATCGTGAGTGTTTTCTTCCAGTTTGTGGCTTAACTTTTCATTTTGTTAATGGTTTTTAGAGAGTAGGATTTTAATCTTTATGAAGTACAATTTATCAATTTTTTTTTTTTTTACCATACTTGCTTTTGATTTCTTATCTAAAATCTTTGCCTACCTGAGGGTTGCAGAGATTTTCGCTATTCTAGAAGTTTTATAGTTTAGGTTCGTTTATTTATTTATAAATATTTTATTTGTTTATTCATGAGAGACAGAGAGGGGCAGAGGCAGAAGGAGAAGTGGGCTCTCTCTGGGGACTCTCCCAGGACTCTGGGATCATGACCTGTGCCGAAGGCACACACTTAGCTGCTTAGCCACCCAGGAGCCCCTACTTTGGGTTCATTTTTGTGAGTGTTAATTTTTGTGAGCGTCAAATTAATTTTTTAAAAAAGATTTTGTTTATTCGAGAGAGAGTGAGAGCGTGGGGGAAAGGGGAAGAGAGAGAAGCAGACTCCCCACTAAGCAGGGAGCCTGATGCGAGGCTCGATCCTAGGACCCTGGGATCATGATGTGAGCTGAAGGCAGAGGCTTAACCAAGTGAGGCTTACCCAGGCACCTCAAATTAATTTTTTTCACAGAAGTATCCTGAAAGTTGAAAGACTGTCTTTTCCTTACTCTGGCAGCTTTGTCAAATTCAGTTGAACATATATCATGGATTTTAATTTTAGACTGTATGCTGTTTAATTTATTTATATGTTATGTTTATCCTTACACCAATACCACACTTTCTTGATTATTATTGTTTTATAATAAATTTGGGAACGCTCTAACTTTGTTCTTTTAGGCTTTGTGAGGCCTTTTTCATCCTAAAATAATATTTTATAATGTGTTCCATCCTGAATGTATCTATAGTTTTTGTTGCTATTGTGAAATGGGTTTTGTTTTTTATTATATTTTTGATTATATTTTTTATTTTGTTTCTACCAACATAGGCATTCTATACTCTTGTATGCTAATTTTATATTCAGCAACTCTACCAAACTCTTGTTAGTTCTATAGTCAGTGTTTAGATGTTTTGAATATTTTATTTTTATAGCCAGTTATTTTGCTATGATTATAGTTACTTATTTAGGTTACTTTCCAATTCTTTTTTTTCTCTTGTCTCTTTGTATTAATTAGGTCCTCTAGTACCATGTTGAGTAGATGTGGTAGTAGCTGGCATCCTTTTCTTATTCCTGACCTTAATAAAATATTTTTAGACTCTTATTATTTTGAGTATGATGTTTGCTGTAGATTTCATACGATTTAAAATTTACTTTTTATTCTTAGTTGGCTGAGTATTTCTGTCATAAATTAATGATGAAATTTTCTTGATTGCTTTTTCTGACATGTTTAAATGATCATATAATTTTCCAACCTAGCATTTAAGAGATAAACATAGTCATGCTGTCTGTTTATCCTTTTAAATATACTGCTAACGTTAATTTGGTAATATTTTATATAAAACATGCAGAAATAAAGTACTTTATGGGGTTAAATATATATGTATGTGCATTTTTTTAATCCCAGAAAATATTATTATACTTCCAATCTTCATTTAGATTTCTTTTTTTTTACATATTCAAATTATTCATTTTCTTTTTTTTTCTTTTTTTTTTTAATTTATTTTTTATTGGTGTTCAATTTACTAACATACAGAATAACCCCCAGTGCCCGTCACCCATTCACTCCCACCCCCCGCCCTCCTCCCCTTCTACCACCCCTAGTTCGTTTCCCAGAGTTAGCAGTCTTTACATTCTGTCTCCCTTTCTGATATTTCCCACACATTTCTTCTCCCTTCCCTTATATTCCCTTTCACTATTATTTATATTCCCCAAATGAATGAGAACATATAATGTTTGTCCTTCTCCGACTGACTTACTTCACTCAGCCATTTAGATTTACGTAAATATTTGTTGCTTTGTTTGCTCTTTATTCCATCTTTTGCCTTCCATCTGGGATCATCTGCCTTAATGTAGAACGTGACCTTGGATTTCTTTTTGTGGTGATCTGCTGATAATGGAGTCTTTTTTTTTGTAACAAGATTTTTTTTAATAAATTTATTTTTTATTGGTGTTCAATTTACCAACATACAGAATAACACTCAGTGCTCATCCCGTCAAGTGCCCCCCTCAGTGCCCGTCACCCATTCACGCCCACCCCCCGCCCTCCTCCCCTTCCACCACCCTTAGTTCGTTTCCCAGAGTTAGGAGTCTTTATGTTCTGTCTCCCTTCCTGATATTTCCCACACATTTCTTCTCCCTTCCCTTATATTCCCTTTCACTATTATTTATATTCCCCAAATGAATGAGAACATATAATGTTTGTCCTTCTCCGACTGACTTACTTCACTCAGCCATTTAGATTTACGTAAATATTTGTTGCTTTGTTTGCTCTTTATTCCATCTTTTGCCTTCCATCTGGGATCATCTGCCTTAATGTAGAACGTGACCTTGGATTTCTTTTTGTGGTGATCTGCTGATAATGGAGTCTTTTTTTTTGTAACAAGATTTTTTTTAATAAATTTATTTTTTATTGGTGTTCAATTTACCAACATACAGAATAACACTCAGTGCTCATCCCGTCAAGTGCCCCCCTCAGTGCCCGTCACCCATTCACGCCCACCCCCCGCCCTCCTCCCCTTCCACCACCCTTAGTTCGTTTCCCAGAGTTAGGAGTCTTTATGTTCTGTCTCCCTTCCTGATATTTCCCACACATTTCTTCTCCCTTCCCTTATATTCCCTTTCACTATTATTTATATTCCCCAAATGAATGAGAACATATAATGTTTGTCCTTCTCCGACTGACTTACTTCACTCAGCCATTTAGATTTACGTAAATATTTGTTGCTTTGTTTGCTCTTTATTCCATCTTTTGCCTTCCATCTGGGATCATCTGCCTTAATGTAGAACGTGACCTTGGATTTCTTTTTGTGGTGATCTGCTGATAATGGAGTCTTTTTTTTTTTTTTTTTGTAACAAGATTTTTTTTAATAAATTTATTTTTTATTGGTGTTCAATTTACCAACATACAGAATAACACTCAGTGCTCATCCCGTCAAGTGCCCCCCTCAGTGCCCGTCACCCATTCACGCCCACCCCCCGCCCTCCTCCCCTTCCACCACCCTTAGTTCGTTTCCCAGAGTTAGGAGTCTTTATGTTCTGTCTCCCTTTCTGATATTTCCCACACATTTCTTCTCCCTTCCCTTATATTCCCTTTCACTATTATTTATATTCCCCAAATAAATGAGAACATACACTGTTTGTCTCATGATCTGTTTTTAAACTATGAATTAGCTTCTAATCTGTCATGTTATCTGTCTTTCTATTTAGTTTAGGAATTGTGCTTCATTCTTTTTCACATCTGCTGTACTTTTTCTGAGATCCTTTTCCTTTCAGATTTCTTTAAACTTCTGTTTCTTTAAATATAGTAAGAATTGTTGATAAGGAATTTGTAACTGATAATTCTAAGATTTTAAAGTCTCAGATCTCTGTGTCATCTTTTGTTTCTGCTGATAGTGGATCATGGTTTCTTAGTTTTTGTTTGTTTGGCTCTATTTAACTTTGTGCAGCTTAGTAGCCTAGTGCATTAATAGGAATAATTTGCGACCCCTGCTGAAGGACTCCGCCAGCTAGAGAGGACTTACATTTGCTTCAGCCAAAGAAATAGTGAATTCTTTCTGCCTTCACTTTTATGTGGCAATTCCTAATGTCCTTTCAGCCACTGATACTTTACAGAAGATTTAAAAAATTTTTTTCTAGCCCTTTTAGTTTTTATTAATGGGAGGGTTAGTATGAATAGTCTGTCAGCTATTGAATAAAAAAATCTTCTCATAGCTCTGTGAAGCTTTAATTTAATCTACCTTTTTATTTTTTGTTTTAGATCCGCTCAGCTTATTTTGAGTTAGTTTCTGCTTTGTGCCAGCGTATTCCACAGTTGATGAAAGATGAAGCATCCAAAGTGAGCCCGTCTGTTCTACTTAGCATTGATGACAGTGACCCCATTGTATGCCCAGCTCTCTGGGAAGCTGTACTTTATACACTTACAACTATTGAGGTGTGTAAGAAAGGTACATTTAGTACATCTGGGAATACTTGTTTTCTAAGTTTGTATCTTAGAATCCTTAGATAAGATATGAGAAAGAGCCTATCAGATTATAATATCTAAAACTTACTGGAAAAAAATGCTTTCTTAGAAATAAAATTTAGAAATAAAATACTTAATCCAAAACTTGGCCTAATCTTAAACTGACTATAAAACGGCAGAGAGTTTTTATTTTTCTTTCAGTTTAGCCAGTATCAATTATTCTTTATGTGATATAGTGAAGTCAGTATATCTGAATCTTATATTTAATATTAAATATATTTAGCTGTTTTATTATGTAGCTTTTATAGAGGTTAATAATTTTAATAAGTTAAATAATTATTTCTGATCAGTGATGTCCTGAGCATGTGGAGTATATGGTTACTATATGTAATAAATTTCTTAAAATTTTAGTTTTTAATGGTGGTGAGAGATTTTAGCCTCTTGAGGTAGAATACATGATTTTTACTTTTGAGAGCTTATATATCTTTTAATAGGGAAAAGTATTTTATGATCTCTAATTATTATTATAATCTTTTCTTTGGTTAGGACTGTTGGCTTCATGTAAATGCAAAAAAAAGTGTGTTTCCAAAGCTGTCAGCTGTGGTGCGTGAAGGTGGTCGGGGTCTGGCCACTGTCATATATCCTTATCTTTTGCCATTTATCAGCAAACTGCCTCAGACCATTACAGATCCAAAGCTGGATTTCTTCAGAAATTTCCTCACCTCTGTAGTTGCAGGGTAAGGAATTCTAAATTTCTTGATCTTTAAAGCAAAAGAGATTTTTTTTATTTGCATAAATGGGTAGAATGCCATACTCATTATTGTCTTATTTAAATTATCCCCAAATTGTTTTGCTACTTATTAAACACTTTTAAAGTTTTCAGAGAATACAATTGGAATTCTTTCTTTGATACTTTCAAGGCTTCAGTGGTAGTACACAATGGAAGGTGCACTGAATATTGATTGTAAGGCCCTTAGATGGAAATAGTCATTTTTTAAATGAATAATTTTTTGGTATGCTGATAAATACAAATGCCCAAAGGGGAAAAAATGAACCACTGAAGTACTTAGAACTCCATAAACTTAAATATGATAGCTGTTTAAAATCACAGTTTAAAAAATTTTTTTAGTGTATTTGTTGATCTTAATAAAAGATACTCAATTTTATTAATGATTACAAATATATTTTACTACATTATTATCTTTGTTTTCTCTTGAAAATTTTCAGGTGAATTTTTTCCTGAAAAAAAATAGATATGTATTATCTTTTGTTGACACGTATTTATTTGAAAATATGCTTTTTTTTCACACTTTTTCAAGTTCTTAGTTTTTAGTTTTAAGAATTTTACTGTAAAAAAATTCTCTTCTTTTGGTATGATGCCTTTTCCATGTCTTTATTTTGGTGATTCTGAGTTGCTTGTTTTCTTTTTTGTGAGAATAAGCCATAGTTCTTTATTATTTCTTAGGCTGTCAACAGAGAGAATTAAAACCAGCTTTTCGGAGTGCTCAGCAGTAATATCAGCTTTTTTTGAATGTTTACGTTTTATAATGCAACAAAACTTAGGTGAGGAAGAAATTGAAAAGATGCTCGTCAATGACCAGGTACTTATAATCTAAAAATTATCATTGCCTTTGCATATTGACTATAAAGAATCAAGCTCATTATGTCTTGTTGCCATTTTTATTAATTAACCTTCATACAGATTTCAAATTGAGTAATGTGTATTTCTGTCCAGATAAATAAAAATTCTATATTGTTGATTGCTAAAATAATACCATAATGCCTTAATTAATCTCTGGATGTGCAAACCCTAACTGTTTTGTAGAATTGCAACACAAAACATATTTTCGAAGGTGCTATTTGTGGTCTTTTATAGCAAGTGTAAATCATACAATAATTTGTTACTTTCAAAATATTCAGCTACATTTAAGATCCTAGATAATGTCTCAGTTAACTTATCTTTATAATTTAAGAAAAAGCGTTTTGAATTCTGTGGGTCCTGTATGTCTTTCATATTGGTTTAGAAGAACGTAAAAAACTTGAATAAGTTCAGAAAATGCAAAGAAAACTATATTATTTGTTCATGACCAATAGTCTTGGTTAATTATATCATAAAAAGAATAGGGGGAATGCAGTGAAATCATTAACCTCTTTGTATGATATGAAAATGATCTAAAAGTTAACTCTTTAGAGTTTTGGGAGGAAAAGCAATGTTTTTCAGTTTCAAATGTGGGATTTTATAATGTTTTACAAATACCTTGTTTATTTCATTTTCTTTTCTTTTTTTTTTTTTTTTGAGAGAGAAAGCAAGTGAGTGGGAGGAGGGACAGAGAGAGAGAGAGAGAGAGAATGTTAAGCAGGCTCTACACCCGGCTCAGAGCCCAACTTGGGGCGCAATCTCTCAATCCTGAGATCATGACCTGAGTGGAAATCAAGAGTTGGCCGCTTAAGGAAATGAGCCATCCAAGCGCCACCCCCCTTGTTTATTTTATTTTATTTTTTTTACAAATACCTTGTTTAAATTTTATTTCTCCTGAAAACTGAACTTTTCTATTTCTACCTTCTCTTTTAGTTGATTCCTTTTATTGATGCAGTTCTCAAAGAGCCAAGATTGCAAGATGAGCAGCTGTTTAACCATTTAGCAGAAACTTTAAGTTCCTGGGAAGCCAAAGTAGATGTGGAAAAAGATGATAAAACAGCCCACAGTTTGGACAAAGTACTACTGAATTTTTGGGAAAGACTGTCAGAGATCTGTGTGGAGAAAATCAATGAACCAGAAGCTGATGTGAAATCCGTGTCTGGTGTATCTAACCTGCTACAGGTCCTTCAGAAGCCAAAGAACTCACTGAAGTTAAATAAAAAAAAAGTTGGTAAGGTTAGATTTGCTGATGAGCTGCCTGAAAGTAATAAAGAGAATGAAAAATGTGTCTCCTCAGAAGGCGAGAACAGTGAAGGCTCTGAATCAATGGCTGAAACTTCTCTTATTCTTAATTGTTCAGACTTTATATCACCACTAAGGAAGAAACCTTTGGAAGACTTAGTCTGTAAACTAGCAACAATGAGTATTAATTATGTCAATGAGCAAAAGTCAGAGCAACATCTAAGGTTACTTTCTACACTGCTCAGCTCTTTTTCTTCAACTCAAGTATTTAAAATGCTGTTAGGTGATGAAAAACAGAGTATTGTCAAAGCCAAACCTCTTGAAATAGCCAAACTTGCACAAAAAAATCCTGCGGTACAGTTTTTATATCAGAAACTGATAGGTTGGCTAAATGAAGATCCAAGGAAGGATGCTGGTTTCTTGGTCGACATTCTGTACAGTGCCCTCCATTGCTGTGACAATAATATGGAAAGAAAATATGTCTTGGATGATCTCATCGAGGTATAACTGTGTATCTTTTTAAATTATAATGGCTTACATTGCCACACTAATTATAGATAAGTCGAATGAGACATGCATGGAGGTTATTCTTGGGTGGTTTCTTGGCTGTGAATATCTGTCTATTTAAAGAAGAGTAATATATTCTTTCCAATTTTAGTATATGTGCTGCCAACACGAGCACAAGCAATATATCCTTGATCGTGATGGGGAAGTGTGTGAGATTTATGGGTATATGTTCAGTAAGTATGGTAAGATGACAAATGCTTGGTAATAAAAGGCTAAATGTTTTAGTCTATCGTTTTTAAAGTTGGAGTAGCTAAAAAAGTTTTGATTTTTGTAGTTATTGCATAATGACTTCATTGCTTCTAGCAGATTATTTCTAACTCTCTTTTTCCTCTTTCAGGGGGATCTGAAATGGAGTTCTATTCTTCAGGTCATTGAAAAGGTATCCTAGGGATTTTTTTTTTCTTTTTCTCCTTTTTTTGTATTTATGGGTATAGAAAAATAAAAACTAGTCAATATTCACACACTGGTATGTGATCAGGTGTCTATGTTGGAGAACTTCCTTCTTATTGTAACTTTATTCCCATAAGTGGGAAAGCTTTTGATATTTGCTCTTGTCTGTAGTATTATTTTCCTGGTTAGAAATATCAGCAAAGAAGGAACAGGCTCTGGAAAATCCAGTGTTTTTTCCCTAGCAGATAAAGGAAGAGTTAAATATTTGATTACCTTTAAATTAAGACTACAAGTTTCTACCCTTATCCTATCCTTTTCTTCTATAGAAGTGGATTGAGTGGTTTTTACCTTTGACTAGAATACCTCAGGAAATTAAATTTGTCCTACTCTGGAATACTATACAGGCAAATTAAGATCTTCCAGACTTGTCTGATTGCCACTTGACTAAATAAGAAAATTAGTGATAAAAAAAAATCAAAGAACATAAGCAATTTAGAAGTTTTAAAAAATGGCTTAAGTGTTTTTTCCTAATAAAGATGTAAATGATACAATACTTTTCAACCATAGAAATGTTTAATTACCTAAATTTCTTTTTGCTTTAGCGTTTTATATTATTTTTAAATTTTACACAAATAACTTTTTAATTTACAAGTTTTTTTTTTTTGGTATCTTTTTAAATTATGGTAAAAGCCCCATAACAAAATTTGCCATCTTAACTATTTCTGAGTTTACAGTTCCGTAGTATTAAGTATATTCACAGTATTGTGAACCAAACTCCAGAATTTATCTTAAAAAACTGAAACTATATTCCCATTAAATAGTACTCCCTATTTCCCCCAATAGTTACTTTTTACAAGAAAAATACAGAATATTAATTTACTGTTTTTCAATGAGAATATAATTTACCAGACAGCATTTTTTTTTAGTTTATCCAGTACATTCTCTCTATATAAGCAGGGTACATGAAAAGCCAGATTATCAGAAAGCTACTTGGTAAGTCTAGAATCAGAGCTAAAGCAGTTAGTAATTTGATTAGAGGAGACTAATACCCATTTCCAACTTAGGAACGTACCTTCCAGGTAACTCAAATACATCCGTTTGGAAGACTATCCTCTTCCTGGGCAGAGTTAGAAGTTCATGGGCAATGTTTGCCTCCTGTATTTCCATGACTAACTGGTCTTTTCATCTCCCTGAAGATGACCAGATTCTTTCTATAGATTTGTTAAAACATTAAATATTGTGCTTCATATCTTGCTAACCTGAGAGACATTTTATTGAGAAGTTTATTTCCTGGATTCTATAAAGTAGTTCAGTTTTATTTAGTAAACTGTGTTAGGAAAGCCTATATTATAGCTATCTACACTCTAGATTTTCTTGTTTTTAATGCAGCTTTATACTTTAGGATCAGAGTCATAAATTCAGCTTCTTTAAAAACGAACCTGAGTTTTGTAAGCAGAAAAGGACATTAGAGATTTTCTAGGTTAATCTCCATTTCTAAAATGAAGACAGAGGCCCAGATTGATTAAGAGATTGATTTGTCCAAGGTCATAAAGGCAGAATAGTGATAAAGTGTGGGCTAAAATAAAAGCCCTAGTTACTTATAGTTTCTTAAATAAAAGGATAAATGTTTTTTTAGGCACTACCCAATCCGCACTTGGATTTTTTTTTTTCCAGATTGCTTTGAAATGAACCAAGTTGCAAATTCCTTTCTTGTCAGCCCTTAAAGCAAAAGAAGCTCTGGAAACATGGATCAGCATGCTTTTGGGGGTGGATTTACAGTTTTGTTTTGTTTTTTCTTGCTTCCCCACTCCATGAAAATAAACCAGTTGCTGTTAGATATCTGACCTCAGTTACTATTGCAGAGAATTAGGGGAAATAATAAGGCCCATCGTTCATATTGAAGTAATTTACCACTATTAAATAATAATTGTTCTTTAATTTTAGTAAAATTAATGAACAAAAATTTAATATATAGAGCATTTTAAAATCTGTCTTCAAAGTTCATCCATTCATTATTCATTGAACATATCTGCAGTGTTGATAGCAGGTATCAAAGAAGTTTAAGACAGTCTCTACTCTCAAGGAACTTACAATCCCATTGGAAACAAGACATACGCAGATGAAACATTATAAATAATAATACAATCCAGTAAGTGCTTTAGAAATTCAGAGAAAAGCAGTGATGAGTATGGACTGGAGTGGATGGGGGAGACTTCGTAAAGCAGGTGGGCTTTGTAACAATTCTGAGAGAATGGATGGTATTTTGATAAGTAAAGAAGAGGGAAAATATTTGTGGTTGGGAAAATAGCATGAGTAAAGCATGAAAGTATATGTAAGCAAGGCTTAGTGGGGAACAGGGACAATTCTAGGCTTCCTAGAACTTGAGGAAGATTGGGGGATAGTGCTGGGGCCATTATGATGAAGGGAAGTAATATGGTACAAGTAATATTTTAGGCAGATATGCTTTTTGATCTTGCTTCTAATCATTGCTTTGATTTTATGGTTTTAGGCATGTTCTAGTTCAGATAAACATGCTTTAGTAACTCCTTGGCTAAAAGGAGAAATCCTTGGAGAGAAATTGGTAACCTTGGCAGATCATCTTTGTAATAAGGACTTGGAATCCTCAGTACCTTCTGAATCTTACTTCTCAGAAAGATGGGCTCTTCTAAGTTTGGTATTATCCCAACACGTTAAAAATGGTAGGCGAAAATATGGCTATTGTTTTTTAGTAGAGAATAAATCTTTCACTTTTTTGGGGAGATTCCATGTTGCAAAGTTGGCATGTAATTGAGAATAACAAGCTTTCATTCATTCAGTATTTTAATCTTGTAAGCACCCTGAATGTTTATTAATCTTTGTTGCAAGACTTGGAAAACATTGTATTATTTTTAGTTTTATATTCTAAAGGGTTTTGAGTAGCAAAGCTGTTTACTAATTTTGGTGAGCATTGCTTTTTTTTTTTTAATTGCTTTTTTATGTGAGAGAAAATTGCTTAAATAAAATTGCTTTTGTGTGTGAGAGATCAGATTGATTTGTTGATAGAATTTTCTTTTGTCTACTACATAGATCTTAAACATACAGAAGACTTAAATGGTTGTTAACCCCAAGTATTAAAAACCACACTGTTGATATTTTTAAATTTTTTGTCTGTGTGAATTTTTTTTTCTGTAGATTACTTGATTGGAGAAGTGTATGTTGAAAGAATTATTGTTAAACTTCATGAAACTTTATCCAAAGCAAAGGAATTGTCAGAAGCTGAAAATAATGACTCATCAGTGTCTTTTATCTGTGATGTGGCTTATAACTATTTCAGCTCAGCAAAAGGATGCTTGCTAATGCCATCAGCTGAAGACTTACTGTTAACTCTCTTTCAGTTATGTGCTCAAAGCAAAGAAAATACACATTTGCCAGGTAATAGCCTACTGCTCAAATGTTTTGTTGGGAATCTCCGGCCCTGACCTTCATAGTGTAAGTGCCCAGGCTTTATTAATTGAATCATAATATACTTGAAAGTTGAAAGCACTTTGATTTAAAGGGCTACAAATCTTAAACACTTTCAGCTTTAGTAACTAAGTTAAAGATGTATGTAGACATTCTGTCTAAATTCTTTCTTGATACTAAAGACAGTTTTAGAAGGGGCCATGATAGATAATTAAAATCTTAGTCCCTTCACTCATTGGCTATGGTTTTTCAAGTTGCCTAATTTCTTGATGCTTCAATCTCCACATTCATAAAGGGGGGGGATATTGATATCTCCTCCTCTTAATATATATCAAGATGACATTGAGATAGTCTTTTTAAGGGCTATCTGGCCTTATGTATTAATTGAGAATAATGAAAAGAATATTTAAATTACCAGTATTGATAGCCTTCTTCCCCAGCCCTTTTTTTTTATACTAACTTCTATATTTGGAAAAGGTATAATATTTTTCACATCACCAAAAGGACAATGCTCTTGTAAATAAGTTCAGATCAGAAGAAAGCTAACTTTAAAAATCTTAACATGTTTGTATCTTAGCTCATGCCATGAGCTAGTTTATATTATTGCACATATATGACATGATTATTTTGGCAATTGAATAGTAATTTTATGTTTTCCTTTTTTAATGGTGTCTTAAAAATCTCAAGTCTGCATCGAGTTATTTCAGATATTTTATACTGATTACAGTTGCTTCACAGGGATTACAAATTACTGTTGACATCTTGATTTTAGACTTTCTTGTCTGTAAACTGAAAAATACTTGGCTCTCTGGTGTAAATTTATTGATCCACCAAACTGGCAATGCATATAAACAGAGTACCTTCCTATGTTTATCTGCTCTGTGGCTGAAGAACCAAGTTCAGTCTTCATCTTTGGATATCAAAAGGTAACTTTTTTTGTGCTTGTTTGCGCAGTATCTCTTTAATACCTGATAACTGTCTTTAAATAAGAGCCCACGATTAGTATGCCTATGAAAAATGACTTGTTACATAGAAATCTATAGGACTCTGTAAGATGATCCAGACAAAAAGATTTTTCCAAAAGGAATTTGTTTTAATGATCATTCGTTTAAACTCCATTAATTGAAGAGTGATTTGTCATAGCATATCTGCTGGACTTCTAATTTATGCTCAATGATGTGATGGTGGTGCTGTACTGTGTCTTGTGGGCTGGTGTGGATTATAACTGTAACCTCTCATGGCCACCACACATAGTGATTATTCTTCATTGTTTATTTTTGGGGAGTGAATAGCCACTGTGTTAAGGTGTTGAATTGCAAATATATTTCACACCTCATGCCTAAATCTATATATAAAAGTAAAAACCAAGAGAATGCATCCAGAGGCTGTTAGGATTGGGTCATATATTTTTCTGATTATCCTGGGGTTTTTTTCATAGAATAAGATAGGTGTATTTCAGAAATATCTGAAATAGGTCAAGTTCCCTTCATTCTGAGATAGAAGCAGCACTCAAATTCAAATCATAAATGTTGGATTAAATCCGTAATTTGGCTGTGTGTATGTTGGATACAGAGAAGAGGGAGTTTACTTGTCCTTTTGTTCAGATAAACTGTTACCTGCCATAGGGTATTTAATATGTACCAGGATGTTCAAAGTAGTCATAGCATAACTATAATAGTTACATTTTTTTTCATTATTTCCAGTCTTCAAGTACTCTTGTCTGCTGTTGATGACTTGCTAAATACACTTCTAGAAAGTGAAGATACTAATCTTCTGGGAGTATATATTGGAAGTGTAATGCCAAGCAGCAGTGAATGGGAAAAGATGAGACAGTCTCTTCCTATGCAGGTATATTTGAGATTGGACAGTGCTTATCTTATTCTGAAGTTTGGACTTCATGCAAGCTTAAATATTTTTATTTTATTCTGGGGAAGAAAATGGAAACAAAATCAATCTCTTTTTTTTTCTGGGGAGAAAAAAGGTAAATGAAATGGATATCTTACTTTGCCTTTACGTCTCTGAATGCTCATATATTGGATGTTTTTTGTTTGTAAGACAGTGGCAGTTGCCATAGTACAAGGTGAATTAGACCTAGTTTTGTCCTGAAGGAGCCTTAAAGAAATACAGATGTTGATAATTTCCTATAGTAAAACTCAAACTTCTAGGCTTCTGTGATTCTACTAATAAACCAGTAATAACTTCATTTTTGAAGTTATTCTAATAACATTTTAAGGATACTCTAACTTCATTTTTGTTCCCTGTCTTAATTGCATAGGTAGTAAATAACTTAGAATATCTAATGATTTTGTATATAATTTAATGTATTCTTTTTACAGTGGTTGCATAGACCTCTTTTAGAAGGAAGATTGAGTTTGAATTATGAGTGTTTCAAAACAGATTTTAAAGAACAAGATACAAAGAAACTTCCCAGCCATTTGTGTACTTCAGCATTATTGAGCAAAATGATATTAGTTGCACTGAAAAAGGAAATAGTCCTAGAAAATAATGAGCTTGAGAAAATAAGTAAGTATATATGAGCATTCAGATATAATAGAAATGTTTTGAAATAATTACAATAAATATAATTTTGAAATAATTTTGATGAACCTACAATTTAGATAAGAATCTTCCATTCCTAAAAACTGTTTTAGTAATGAGGAACTTGAGGTTACTTGAGTGATGAATGGTAAATTTCAAATTGGGTGGAAACATGAAATCTTGCTAGAATCTTGTTAGCTGTAGAGCAGAATTGGTAGAGGAACAGTTATTCAAGCTGGTAAGACATTGATACAGGTAGATCCCATGGCATATAACCCTAAAGAAAATGGTTAAGTGAGTCTGGTGTTTCATCGAGGATTCTGAATTTCCAGTTTTTGAACCACTATACCTTTGTGTTCATAGTGGGGAGATAGATAGATATTTCCTTTTTTTTCCCCCTCCTGGCAAGTAGAGGTTCAAATGTTGAATCCCAAAGGGGTTTTGGATTTCAAAACATCCCCCCATTCCAGGAAATAGCACAGAATTGTAGGAAGCAGTGTGACCTATACAAAATGGTATTAAAGGTGCAGAATATTTACATAATTTCTCTGTCAGTCTTGTTTGTAAGCCTTCAGTTGTAGCATAGTTACTAGTAGAAGAGAACATAGGCCCTGTGGAAGAAAGCTGGAACACCTCTTCTGACTAGCCAGTTCCATAGGCAGGGAAGGGCAAAGAGATTCGCCTGCAGTGTACATTGCCCACAGAGTGAATCTGTCCAAAAACAAAACTGGAAATTGGAGTAATAATAATCTTTGTAATAGTTTGCTTTTATTAACTGTGTTACTAATTACAAACTGACAACATTATGTTTTTAATCTTCTTATCAGCCGTATCAGATATTATTATTGTTGTTTTTCTCACCTTATTGTTTTCTTAGCTTGACTCAATTAGAATTACATAGCTTGGAAAGGATAGAATTAGATTTTGAACCAGGTCTGAAGTCTTCTGACTTCAAAATCCATACATGGCTTTATAAGAGAGAGTTGTGACTAATTATGTATTAAAATTTACTGTGATGTGCTAGGTTTTGGGATAGGTACTGGTCATTGAATTCTCATAGCAGTCCTTGAGGCAGATTTTAGTACTCTAATTGAGAACTAAGTGTACAAAGCTTATTTGAATCCAGCGCAGTCTGTTACTGAGGTCCATGCCACGTTTACTGTATCATGGTATTTCCCATTTCTTAACACATTGATTTGAACTTTTCATTTCGGGTATTCGGTCCCTTAATTGCTTGTCCTGTAGTAACTTGTTACCACTTGTGGCAAAAATAGGAAGATTTGTCCAGTATTTCTGGTAACTTAGGCTTGTCACATTCTTAACCAATCAGAAAAGGGAGCAAGTAAGATTTGGGAGAGGAATGGCATTTTGTATCAAATGTTCTCAGGTTTCATTACCATGGAACATCTCAAAGCAGATTTGAAAATCAGTTCATAGATACTTTGAGACTGGTGGGCATAGCATATTAGAAAATGGGACGGAGAAGTGAAATGATCGAAAGGCCTGTTTACAGAATACACTTGATGATGTGTTGTCCATTCTGTAGTTGCAGAACTGCTCTATTCACTGCAGTGGTATGAGGAATTAGACAATCCACCTATTTTTCTAACCGGATTTTGTGAAATGCTTCAAAAGATGAATATTACATATGATAACTTATGTGGACTTGGTAATACTTCTGGCCTTTTACAGCTGTTATTTAGCAGGTAAGAATCTCTTTTAACTTTCATTTTTATATGATTTTACTAGTTTTTGGCTTTGTTTCTGTAAAATGTTAGCTCATTTATGCTAGTCTTTCAGTCAGGGGATTGATCTAAATTAAACCCAATTCTTTTTTTTTAATTTGGTTAAGATTTTATTTATTTATTTGAGACAGAGTGAAAACGCATGAATGGGGGGAGGGATAGAGGAAGAGGAAGAAGTAGACTCCATGCTGAGCATAAAGCCTGACACGGGGCTTAATCCCAGTACCCCAAGATCATGACCTGAGCCCAAGGCAGGTACTTCATTGACTGAGCCACCCAGGTGCCCCTAAATTAAACCCAATTCTTAATGATAAATACTTTGTGGATTCTAAATACTCGATTTACTCATCTGGGGAGATACTTGAATTTTGCCTGTGTTCTTAAATCCATAAATATACTCAAGAATTTAAATACATGCCTGTATTCTTAAGTCCCTAAATACATGGTCATTTGGATGACAACAGAAGAAATAGAAGCCTTGTAGAAATTGTTTTGTCAACCATGATCCATTCTTCTACTTTCAAATCAAAGCTTTTACTTTGCTTGTTGTCACAGATGTGCCTTAAAATTATAACCACAAGATGCTCTCCTCTGCTTGGGGAAGTAGGTATAAAAACAGTCATACAGG